>NC_135035.1:8484848-8787878 GCF_051020975.1 Osmia lignaria lignaria
CACAGAGCCGCGGCAAGCAGCTCGCCGCGTTATGATCCCATAAACGTATTTTTAGAGACTTCCTCTCTTTCCCACCCGTTATATTCCACCCTCTTGCCCTTCCTTTTCATCTTTCATGGACCCGAGCTGCCGGCCACCCGATGCCTTTCTCCTCCTCGACCACGTGCATCGTTAAATTTTCAATTTGCACGCGGCCACGCGTGGGCGGAAATCGCTTCTCGATTCATAAGGGATGAATGAATATTGTCCAGCGAAATAAAGGCGAAGAGATCGGTATTGCGCCGATCTAACCAGTTTCTACGAATTATTAATGGGTACTACGTTTCTCGAAGTGCAATTTCAAAGCTGCACGTGCTTAGACATAAGGAGCTGCATATCAAACCCTGCGATTTCGAAACATAGAAAGTCTGACGTGATTTGATGACATAAAAGTGTCGTAAAATAGTATTTATGACATATCAATGCGAAGCTTAAAGTTTAATGGTTTTTCCTAGTTTTCTTTTTGAGGAATTTCTATAGTCAAATGTTGTGTTAGACGAAGCTAGAAACGATAGCTATTGGCTACAGCATTAGTAGGAAGCAATTATTCGGGAGCGTGAACGTCGCGCCGGTAATGTCAATTATCGTTAATCCACGTAATTGCCGGCGGCTAATTTCTAATTGGAAGCATAGCGCCAAGCGAGAGTGGGCTTTATCGTTATCGACTTCTTTCCGCTCAACGAACCTCGCAGAGACCAACATACTATCCGAGGTCCAATCGATGGTGTAACATTTTAAAAATTCGAAAAAATGATATCTTAAAATTGCCAAGATCGATAGTGTGTATGAAAGCTTAAATAGCCTTCATTTAACTAATGCACACCACGTATCAACCTAGACCCATTTGATCATTATCTACATGGTCATCTAGGATACATAGTTTCATCACTCATTATAGTTCCATCAACGAAACAATTTCTACAGGAATAGAATAATAAAATGAAATTGAAATTGTTACTGTCTCAGCGATCCATAATTTCAATTTGGAATTGCGAGAAAATTCTGAAAAATCAATGCACCCATTTTCCCATAAATTTTGCTATCGCTATTGGCAACCTCTTCTCACAACACTCGGCAATAACCATTTACGAGCAATTGTCAGTATTCTCTCACAACGTCGCGAGTTTTGTATCGAACGTTCTTCTCGACGTACATTTTCACAAGAATGGCTGCAGTCTATGAGTGGATAAGGGTTCCTAGAATGCGTTACACGATTAACGTCAATATACATGGATTATCTCGACGGAGCATCGGTTGATACTTGCCCCGTTCATACGGTGCACTAGCTTACTGCCATTTTATCGAATAATTTTCACCGACGTCGACGTTAATCCGTAGAAAAGAACTAGCCGCCAGCCTAGGCGCTGGTATAATTTAAAAAAGTCTTAATAAACCGTAACTTGCCCCGAAGGTAGATTTTCAGTTTCCCTTCTGACATTACCCTTAATCTCTTCAACGTGTTGCATCCTTAGATGGTTATCTAGAAAATCGTGTCTTCCTAGCATCGTGGAAAAATAATATGTATGGTAATTGAAGGAGAAAACTGGCGAACGTGGCTTAATTAAGAGCACGACGAAGATTACAAGCTTAAACCTACTTATGCCCGATAAAAGGGTTGTAAAATACACGGCTATCGGAATAATTAGAACACTAAGAATAATAAATTACTGCTTTTAAGAAGGTTTGTAATCTTCATAAGGTCACTCGAGCAATCGATCCTCCGAGTATTTTGACTGCTCCGGTAGCCTGAAATTTTAATTTCCTACCCTCTTAAATAATCTTATTTGGCCTGCTTCCATTTAACCTACTTCAAGCTGATTGAGTTTCAGGTAATTAACGTTTTGGCAGTAATTTTAGATCTAATTTCCTGCTAGAAATATTCTGAAGTACGATCTTATCTTTAATCATATACTGTTACAGTTTAATTATCAAACAATTTCTGATGATTTTCAGAGAAATCTAACGTCAGAAAACCATACAAAAATTCACCAGGCGTCCAAAAGGTTACGCGCAATGATGAAATATAAATGACCTGTACTGGACAGAATCTCGAAGGCGATTTTCAAGGCGACAGGGCCAATTTTGTGTGGGGATCGTTCTTGAAATGCTGAGGAATATAGGAGAGGCACAGCCGGTTTGAGTGCTGTTTCGAATGTAAATAGGGCTACGATCGTGTTTTTCCGCAGAATAAATGAAGGCCTGATGCAATCGGTGCCACGACCGATACGAAGACGATTTCACTGATGCCCGTACCAAGGCACTTCGCTTTAATATTAAATATTTAGAGTGGCCTGTTACAAATGCTACGAGTCGCGACTTCTTATCGGCGACGATAAACCTTGCGCTCGTAGCAGATCACTTTGCATAACGATCGTTCTCGTCGTATTCCCGACTTTGGTAAACGACTGTTTCATCGCCTGTACGAATTTAGAGAAGGGCAAACACGTGTAAATTTACCGAGGGTGGATTTAGATCTGTTTCATTATGGATGGGTAATTTATGGCCGACGAAGAAGCGCCGAAGCAATTTCGCGGCAGGCAAAAATGCAGGAAACCTCGTTGAAGATGATTTATTGAGAGAAAAATATTTCATTGTTTCTTTGGTCGAAGATAACTTATGACTGGCTAGAAAACACGCAGAAGTAACCGCGTAAAAAGAAAATGATTTATGAAATTGCCATGGAAGAAATTTTTGTATATCTTTAATTAAAAAATAAATTACCTGTTGTTTGGATCTGGAGATGGTGTTAATATTCTTAGGTTGCACCTCGTAACCCCCATTGTGCTGTAACAAAAAAAAAAGTAATAAATTCAATGGTCATCGATTGAAAAAAAAAGAAGATAACGTATACAGGGCGTAAATTATTCCTATTGTTCGACCGAAAACAACTGTTGCATAAATACAGCCTATCCACAGTTCGATCTACGCCACGTTCAATAACAAACATAATCGATCTCGGCTGTTTCATTTCTCGTAAATCTACCGGTAGAAAAACAAATTTCGTCCGACGGGGTGTCTCGATTCGATTGGTCGATATATCGATCGTACACGATCTTATCGAAAGGAGAAGGACGTCGAGGCGGCGTCGAAAAGCTTGCTGCGAAACGACGACACCCACGCACCTCGCTCTCTATATGGAGGGCAGTATGCCAAACCGTGAATGCGATACGATGCAGAAGAGTCTCCGTTTCCTCCCGCAACGGCGTCTCGTCCTTAAGGTTATTGTTCACGGTGTCCTGGCGCGTGTCACCGCAGCGACAGCAATTTGCTCGAAGCCATGCGCGTGACAGCGAGCTACTGTTCGAGTTTGTCATCGTTTCCTGCATGAAACACCGATCAAATTCCTTCTGAATATTTCTCTTATTCGATTTACTGATAATTCTTCATGAAATTTTATGTTAACTTCTTCCTCGAAATAATGATAAGGAATTTCAAGAATTGTTTGGAATGAAAAATTGAGCAATTGAAGATTTTCATTTGAAAATTTTGGGAGTTGTTCGAAATGTAGCGCAACCACGTGTCCGTTCTACGTCGGCGCCGTGGCACCGTGCTCATTACGAATTGTTCCGCAACATCGGGCACCGCCTTGCTCTTCCTTCCTTCCGTTTTCCCTATGTTTTTCTCCGAAAGCAGCGGAAACTTTGCCAAATGTATTCGAGGATGATTCACCGACGAAAATCACGCCGTTAATCTCTCGCCGCCTGTCGAGCAGATTTCGTCCGTCTTTTCCTCATGCCTTGTTCGCCTTTCGATTACGCTCGTTCTTTTCATACGTCACAGAAAACCCTTCATTCAATCTAATTAAATCTTCTTCAACAATCAACTTTCCACCACTTCCACTTTTTCTTCCTCCTGAAATTTCCAACACACATGGTATTCTCTTTTCTCCAACCATACAGCAGGGTATCCTTCTGACATTTGTAAATTTTAATTAAAAAAATTCTTTGTATTCCTTGAAAAATTGATTTCAGTACACCTGTGCAGATCCAGGCACTCAAGGTCACCGTCTTGCAACCAGCCTCCAGCAAACACGCTTCTCTTCTCACCCTTAAACGTCGAGGAACGTCCTCGAAACGTATCCTCAATTATTCCTTGTTTAATTGTTTATTATTTTATGCACATAAGGAGAGACGACACTCAGTTAATCAGTGAAGAATAGCAAAAGAACGATGGTGAACGAGAGAGAATCACGCGACCTGGGTCAACCGGCACGAACGTCTGCGCCACACGGGAGCCGCCCCGGCGCTGCGGCCGGATAGAGGGTTGAAAGCCTGCATCTCGCCTCCAGAGGACGTTCACGGGGGTTGGAAGAGGGTCGAGAGGCGGAGGGAAGGCGACACGTAGCCATGGAGACGGGAAGCAGCGTCCCGAGGTTGCACGCAAGCTTGATCCTGCGCCGCGGATTCTACAGGATCGCGCGAGTTCCCGTGCGCGGCACAGGGATAAGGGTTGGAGACGAGTTCGAGTAGGTCGAGTGCCACTCCCTGTAAATATAATTATCCGCGGAATAGCCGTATCGCGAAATCCAGCCCGTTACGCGCGATCGGAACTTTAAGGAAGGGAAAGGAACATTTTTATTTTTTTAAAAGAAAATTTGAAGCGGAATTTTTTTAATTGCCTAATATACCGCGCTAATATTTTTGAATGGTGAAAGGGTTAATTATAGTTTGAAATTGAGGCTGATTTATGAATGTTTTTGATAGGTGTTTGAAGTTATTTGACGCGGTTTGAAGCGAATCTAAAGCGGTGGATACATTTGGAAGCAGTCGAGATATATAATCTGAATCTTCTGGCAATTTTCGCGGGTGATAAATATGAATCATCTTCCATCTCGTTGTGCAAGATCCCGCTACGAAAGTTTAATGATACTCTCAGAGAAGCTGCCTCAAGATTCAACGCTTTTTATTTAATTTTAGCCAGTCCGATTTATCTTGGCGTTATCCATCATGAATAATCATGAGATGAAAAACAAGAGAAAAAGAACGGACATGGGTATACATTAAAAGGTTATTCTGCGTGTCAAAAACAGAATCCGCATTAATGATGTTATAAATTTAACACTTTCTGACATTCACTCCTCTCATTTAGCACGCAATCTTATAATTGCGTAATATTTCATACGATCGTACTTAAATTAAAAAAAGAAACAAAATAATGAAGCAACAATAATAATAATTAGAAATTATCAATGGAATTGGATGAAATTTCAATAATAGCCTGAACAAAGTTGGAACCGAATTTCATAACTGAATGCAACATTGAACAATAAGAAAATCCATCTTGAGGATTGAAACGAAATTGGCCACTGTCTGTTTCTACTCAAACTGAACGGACGAGGAGAATATTTTATGAGACTATAAATCACCTTAACTATCCCATAGGCCTTCGCGGGTAGAACACGTTTAACCAGGACTAGATGGTTGGATAAATGGGTATCCTTGCCCAGAGAGTGGTGCGAATAAAGATGCGAAACATAATAATTCACGGTAGCCGTGAAAATGTCAAGGCGAGTAATAAATAAATAAATGATTTTTAATTTTCTTCAGCAAAAGTGGATTGAAAAAGAAATATTGCCGCCTTCCGCATTATTCTTTCATCTTGATCGATGGACACTTTATCAAATGAAATCGAATTTATTTCTCAAACGAAAGACCAGCGTCTTTCTGCCCGCACCAGCTGCAGAACGATATTTTAATTCAACGAATATGTAATAAAGCAAACGTCGTCGCCAGTTGGATGGATTGCTTAGCTGGCAGCTCGAGTTTCGAATCGGGAATGTCTGCGTGCTCGTGGTGGCCGACTTGCAGACGGATGAAACTTTAAAAATGCAAATTTTTCGCCAGGAAATTGGCATATTTTAAATTCGAGCGTAACCTTCCTCGATGCTAATCAACCACGTGAACGATTGTGATAAAGTTTTCAGCTGCGCGTGACACTCGAAGAACAAAGCTGTACATACATGATGATTCAGAATAATTATGCCTCGATAAACAGACGAATTAGTATGTAAATTACATATCGTACGATACGTAAAAAAGAAAAAAAAACCGTCATCGATATTTTTAGCAAAATAAAAGAAAATTCAAAAACAAAATTAGCTACCCAAATATTCAAATTTATTTCAAATGACACTTATTTAAAAGGATGAAACGTAAGTTATGAAATATAGACGTGACATTTTCAGCTGCATCGTTGTGAACGAAATAATCAACGAGATGGCAAGCTGTTCGCTTAGAAAGACAGCCGATTGGCCAATACCGGTTTAATTGACTTATGCCCCTCAAGAAACCGCGCATTACGATTGAGAATCACGTCGAACGATCAACGAGAGCACAGCTGCGAACGAATCAGCCGGCTCTTCGACACAATCGTGACCGTGCCATGAGGAAAGAGTTGGAACAACAACAGCGATCGTAGTCACGTCGCCTTACATTAATGGATAAATTGCAAGATTGTACGCTAGAAAAGCGTCGTTGCATTAGGTTATTCGAGGATTATCGGGTTAAGTACGTGGAATCCTCGCACGCTACTTTCCTTAGAACTCGAAGCTGCTTACTCTGTGTAACTAAATAAAATCCTGATCCGTTTCACTTCCCTTTCGTAAGATTATTTAACACTTTATTTCGCACAGATTGCAAATTTTTGGCTAGGGAAACTTTAATTATTTTCTTGTATTGCAAATTCGAATAGGTTCAATTTGTCTTTTCACTGAGAAAAATTTCTAAAAATTTAATTAATCAAGAAAGACATCTTCCATTACGTTACATGGTGAGAAAATTGAGATTAATTACATGAATCGTCATCCTTGAAACGAGCGCAGGAAGCTTTGTGCCATGAGCATCAGCTCATACCTGCATTCGTCTACCTAATGACAGATGATTACGCAATGGAATGGTTTACGCGAACATGTAAACACTTTTTCTTTTCATAGACTATTCTTGTGACCTCACAGGAAGTGACAACCTTCTCGATTCATCGTTATAAATATCCGCGTAACGTGTACGATTCGCGCATGCAAACGTCTCGAAGAAAGCGATTTTCTTCTTCGACGATCGTTTACGTAAATACGCCGCGATCATCGTAAGCGTAATATAGTACGCGATAGAGATCGTAAAACGCGACGTTGAACAGAGCACGCAGCTTATCCGAAGCTTCGCTCTATCTTTGACCCGTGACCCCTCGCGTTAACCAGCCGGTTTCACCCTTTCCTCCATCTCCACGCTGGACAAGAGTGGCCCAACAGAAATTTATGAACCACTGACAAATTACTTTATTCATCTATTTTCACGTCTTCAAAAAAAATAATAATAATAAAAAAAAAAGGAAATAATAATCATTTGATAATAATTTCGACTGGTTAATTACCACTTTTATATCATTAGCGACGAAATATGATATAATTTAAGATTTTTTAATTTAAATTGGCAGAAGAGATACTGGCTCTATTCTTCGATGCATTATGCAATATTTTATGACACTCGAGAACAATTTAGAACACGGTATACAGTTACATTTCTCTTCCTAGGCTAGCTTTCCCAAATGGTGGCCAGAAACGTGATCTCTTAATTGTTTCGAGTGCTGCATTTACTTATTTCCCTGGAACCTTTGTCTCCTTCTCGTTGAAGTAACGCGCGCTGCCCCAGGCATTCTCTTCAATTAAACTTTAATTATGCTTTCCATTTCGTCGATGTACTTTCTTAGAATTTAACACACTTATCATTTAAATTTAACCTGATTATAAATTGCTTCCACAAAGATACCGTTACCTTCTCCGTGACTAAACGTTTCAACCTCCATAAACGACGAAGGGAAAGGTGTGAAAAAATACACGCTCAATGTCACCGTACTAGTTTCTCGGCATAGAATTGTCCTGACTCGCTTAAACAGGTGTTTTAGGTGAAACTAGAACTTTTAAAAAACAGAAATTAGAATGATGATCGCTCGGATAAATGATTTTCGTGATTCGTGGTTAGATTAGACGTCGAAACTGGACCGAATCGACGAGACTCGGTTACCGAAAAGTTCCTTGGTAGCCAACCGGATGTTGGTAACCGAATAGTTTGCGATGGCGGTTTCGATTCGGCCTTTGGATCGTCGCCAAGCATCGAAATTTCCTTCTTCGAAACGTACAAGACGTAGTTTCTTACAGGATCACCGCTGGAAAAAGGAAAATAAGAGAAAGCTTCTTTATTAAGCTCCCTCCAGATGGATGTAACGTCATGGACTTGGATCACGACCCACTTGCCGTGTTCCTGTATTTTGTTCACGTTCTGTTCGACTCGTTTCCAGGTTGAATCACTTTCGAACAATTTACGAAATGCCAACTACGATTTCCCCCTCGTATTGCACAATTTTTCTCTCCGATATTTCAGTTACCCTTGTTATTTCCATCGTTGGATAATAATTTGAAACCGAATCAATAACAAACGGGCTGATCCTTATAATCTTCAACTTGAAACTTTAAAATTTGGAAAGTTTCAAATTCCCAAATTCTGAGTAGCATTGATGTTATTTTAATTTTCTAAGATGGTAAGTGGAAAAAGATAATTATTTTGAAAAGAAACAGAAAAGCTTGAAAATTATCGAGCACAGACCAGGCGTGCGTCGAGCCATAGATCATTTCAACAGACTGTGACAAGCGTAGAGGCGAGTTATTTCTATGATTCCATGTATGTCGTGCAGTGCATGCTCGTCTGGTCTGCGTACACCAGATGCCTACTAATTCATACAATCTAATCCTGGATTTTTAATCGTTCCCGGAGAGTATGTTTCCGTGCACTCGGCTGGCAGCGATGTCGCGGTTTCTGAACCGATGTAACGAGCATTGTTCAACTCTAACGTCGTCACGAATTTAATAAATCACCGTCGAAACGGCATCGTTATTATCGTCGGAAGTGGATGATTTATTGGTACGTTTCAATTTGAAAAGCGACTCGATCCAAAGGCATTAGAAGAGTGCTTGTTACGTGACGTCAAGCTGTCATATAAATATCACTTAAAAAAAAATTGCAAAGACATCGTATTGACGAAAGTGATCGTCAAACGTAGCCTATGAAGACTCTTCAACGCGTTAAATGCCACAATGACCGCGGCCATAATTGTAATTATTCAGAATACCATCGGGCTACGCGTCGTCTAAAAGCTAAGATATATTTTTAGAATATTCCCCACGTCCATTGCTGCTTTCGCTTCGCATTGTGATTTATAAACTAAACGATAATGGCGTGAAACATCGACAGTACAGCATTCCTCTTCGAACAGAGCTCTTATCAATTTCCTGATACATTCGACTCGCGTGAGTTTCCAACGTCAATGAAAACTTCCTCGCGATGTATTCTCGTATTACAAAACGAACAACCGGTGGAATAAATAGAAAAGCTCCGATTGTTCGAGCTCGAAGATCACGGGATCTTCGTAGAGAGAAGATGGGCGCAATAAAATCTCGCGTATGCATCGGCAACTAGATACGTCGCGTCAAGTCGATGAACTTGAAGACTCAACGAACTGGTACTTTGCGAACAAGACCATACGCGTGCTAAACTGGTTCCCTTCGACTGGTGCTCTTCGATTCGTCTGTTATACGCACGCCTCGTCGAACAAATGGAGGCAAATCGCTAGCTAGAGTTAACCCGTTCGCTCGTTCGAAACATTAATTAGCGGCCTGCCGAGTCGGCTCGTCCTTTCCGATCGTAAATAAACGCCTCCACCTTGTTCGCATAGGGTGGCTCTGTTTTCTCCTGTCACGAGGAACTTTTCCTTCTCCACTTCAGCTGGTTTAAAGGACACTCGAGAGCTGTTTGTACTTGACGAGGGTCGAGCTGATTTCTTCTCTCCAACGTTGTTTGTTCTTCGGACGTCAAACTTTATAAGCGCATTCAGAGAGGATCGTTTTGAAAGACGATTGCTTTTTCGTATGATTTGCTTAAGATTTTCATCCGATTTTTCGCCAGTTGGCAAGCTTAGAATCGGATTACGCGTTCACACGATACACGTGTACTTCCGCGAAAGAGTCACTCGACGCCACCTTCTTTTACCATCGTACACGTCTCTGCAAAAAGCAGAACGACGTCGACGCTTCCTGATTCTCGCGTTTCCCTCGCGGTGGTCGCGCGGACACCAGGAAACGAGAAAATCTCTTCCGTTCGAGCGTCGAAAATTAAGAGGCGAGGAATCGAAGCGTGAATTTAATCGATCGCGGCACGAGGTCCGAGATAATCCATTTATCCTTTTCCTTTCCGTTCCGATTATCGACGATAAACGGGCCGCTTCGATGAAGCTTAATGCCTCCTAATGCGCGCCGTGATCGAAATTATGGAATGTTTAATGTCGTAATTCAATTCATCCGTACGGTCTAAGCTGTAATTTACTCTCCTGTTACGCTGTTCCTAGATCCGACAGAGAACTCGCCAACTTTCTTGCACGGACACGTACCTCGCTGCAACTGATTGTTAGCTAGATTGTTACCTTTACCGCGCTGGAAACGTGCGAGATAGCGAAAAACTTCCCGCGCAGAGAACTCGTGTTCCTCGGAAATTTCATCGAAATTCATTATAGATGCCTAATGCAGTAATGGTAAATTGTACGCGAGTATTAAACGCTGCGAAAGGTTGCAAGAAACGCGAGAAAATGGTGAG
The DNA here is from genome assembly GCF_051020975.1 of Osmia lignaria lignaria. NCBI lineage: Eukaryota > Metazoa > Arthropoda > Insecta > Hymenoptera > Megachilidae > Osmia > Osmia lignaria. The sequence goes on from NC_135035.1 coordinate 8,495,522, forward strand.
ATACGAGCGGAAGCGTAGCAGGTGTACCTGCAATTAAATTTACGTTATCGCGTGTACGTAAGAAGTTTAAGAAAAAGAGCTTTCGAAGCGAACTCGCAGTTTACGAAGCGAGATATCAATTTATTTTACACCGTATGATTATAAATTCTAAAGCACGATTTACAATCACCACCCTATTTAACTGAAGTTACACTATCCGCAATTCAATTATGCAAAGGAGCATACAATGCGGGAGCAAATTTGTCCGAAACTATAATAGATTCGCTACCACCCTCCCTAACTGAACTCGTAGAGTTTACGATTTAAGGATTCAAAGCGACACACGTTACGAGGGACACAGCAAATTCATAGGAAACTGGATTCCCATCCAGCCTTCCTAACTAAAATAGAGTTCACAATTTGCGGATGCAAAGCAACACGCAACCGAAGGGCTACAGCAAATTCGTACGAAACTAGATTCACGAGCTCGTAAATTCTAATTTCCTTCGTATAACGCAATTGAAAAAGTAGTTTTTGCGCAGAGGGAAGCGCGCTGCCCAATTAGGCAAATTTCCTAAACTCTCGCTGGAGGAACTCAAAGAACAAGAGAAATTAATGTACCCTCGTGTCCAACGCAACGCGGACACACGTAGACGAGTTTTCATGGTATCTAATCTCCGTGCGACGGACATTTCCATGGCTTTTCTCCGCGTACGTGGAAAGCCGTGGCGGCTTGGAAATTCCGCGACAGTCGTGAAAACGCGTTATACAGAGTCGCGATAAAGTCGAACCGAGAATAGACAAATGACGCAAGGCGCCGGGAGGTCGCGATACATGTTCGATATGTATTCGCGAATCGTGCGAGGAAGCGTGTTTTAAAGCAACGTTGTTGTACAATTCTTTTTTCCAGACGTTTTCGTTGGGTCATGGGGCAAACGATATCTTAGAACGTTTAGACGAACGTCTGTTCAGATTGGCTGCGGAATATTTGATTATTTTTAATTCACAATTCTGCATGATTTAATAATTCATACGCCGGCTTCAATATCAATACGTCGAAATGTAACACGAATGATTTCATAATTTGCGTTCTGTTTACGTCCTCCCCGGTAGCGCGGGAAAATTTTGAGCAAACGTACTCAAACGCATATTGAATAATTTCCAATCAATATCAAAATCAATATCAGTAATTTTTAATTTTTAACTATAGAACTTTCTGTACTCTTCCCATGTCTTTGTCATACCTTCGTATAATGCAAAGGGTAGATATAATGCAAAATAGAATACAAATGAATGGAAAAGTGATTTCCCGCGTGAACCATCGAACCTCCTCTAAATTCCACTATTTTTACCCCCGCGGCTCGAGCGGATGTAACGCCGGGAATATTTGCGCGCGGCGATCTCGTGTGCTCATCGAAGTAATCTCTATTTCAAGCGTGTTACACGACACAGGAATTTCTTCGAACAGCGTTACATCCGTTTCGCTTACATCATTCCACGGATAGCTGATCGAACACGAACGGTGCCGTGGTTAATTATCTCCTTCTTCCACCGACGCGTCTCGTCGATTCGATCAACATTACCAGTCGACGCGGCTATGAAATCCTCGTGAAACTAATAAAAGCTCACCGTGTACGGGACGTGATAGTTCCGTCGGTGGACGTCGCCGTGGCACTGAACGGTTGACAGCATGTTGACAGCTGTCAAGCGACCAACAATTGACAGAACGAATAATTAATTTCGAATGCACTGAACTCGTCCGGACACCAGGAACGATGATCGTTCGAGTATCATTTTTTTAACCGCACTGTTTCGTCGTTTGAATCATCGTCTCTTTAAAATGCTAGCCAACCGGAAACGCGTAATTATGCGAGAACGTTTGAACGACATCTTTCCGCGACGATGACAATCGATCGATAACTTCCTTCTTTTTTTTATCGTGTCATTGTCGGAGATGATTGTTAGAGAGTTTCGAGGAGACAGCGGAAAAGATCGCAACACGTACGATGGCAAAAGCCGACGGAACTCGAATGGAGCTCATGTCTTTCGGATCACGCACGGAACGTATAGGTTTAGGTATACGGAGAATGCGCTTGCGCGGTGCCCCGGCTAAGGCGCCCCAAGACCAAGCTTGGTCTCTCCTTGTTCTCCACTTCTTTTTATCCCTCTTCTTTCTTCCTCCTAACGTTTCGTCCTTCCCCACCCTCGCACCCGCCCCCGCTATTCTTTCCTGATAACTGAATCAGCGAACCAGCAATTTGAATTTTTTCCTCAGGGTTCGAATTCGAAAAGCCTTAGATAAGTTCCAAAATTAGAAAAAGAAATCTTTCGGAGAACTTTGACTAATCGATTCGGGTTTTAGATTTTCTTCTTTGGAAGAAAATCTGCAACGCATCCGTTATGCGAACAGCATACTTTGCAATATTTACATGCATCAATATCGTTAATTTAAACCTGTTCCTCCACAAGGTACGCTTAATGTCTGTTTAAAAAGTTGTTTGCTTCCCCAGGATACAAAAGCCTGAATTCCAGTTTGATACAAAAATAGTATTTAATATTCAAGAGAGGAATGAAAATAACAATGTCTATTTTTATGAAAAACGCTTCGTCGTGTTTGCAGCTACTTGCACCGTTTTGTGCCTGATTTTGAACCACACTGTCACTGATAAGTGTAACTATGTAACTCTATTAAAACGAAACTGGATAAACTAGTTAAATAACAGCGATTTCGTCGTCTAAAATCGTCGTGGAATTTTACAGAATGACATTTACAGTCACAGAAATATCGTGAGCAATCAGAATGATTTTAAAACACGAAGAAACTTTAAGCATCTCCTCTTGTATCGCGATAATATGCAAATGAAAAGATTACCACCGATCAACGAGTCTTGACATACAGGTTTAACTATAGAAAAATGCAAAAAAAGAATGTTTTATAGAATAGAATAAACCAGAATATTTGTAGTTTGATGAAACAAAGGCTGAGAATCTTGGGTTTCAATAATTGGCAGCCTAAATACCGTGCGTCGCCGACTTTCCGGACCAGCCTGATTCGTTCTATCTTTCTCTCATGTCATCATCGTCCTTGATCCTCGATCGCGTTCTGATTGGATGCAAGAGATCACCAACACTTTCGTTGATTCACAAAAACACGCCTTAACCCGTTGCATCCTTGCACCGCTCCTCTTTTTCGACAGTCATTCGAAGTAATCACCGAAACAGCGTGGCATCGCGCGAAATTAATTTCACGTATTTAATTAAACGAGCTGCTTTAATTCTTGCAAATAGAAGAACAGGTGGAAGATTTCACCGTGACTCGATTAAACGAACCATTTTATCCTTGCATCGTCAATTCCAACGTCTTTCCTGCATCGATTAAACTCTGATGATTCCTACCAGTTCGATTATCGTGGTTCGATTCTATCCCTGAGCGAATTTCGTGGGATCAAAAGGACTCGTGTAATATTTAACCCTCAATTGCTGAGACGAGAGCTGAATGAACGACTGATTGCAATCATCTGCTTCGAACTTGTATATCGAATCTTTGATCGGTTGACGAAATCGAATTGATATTGAGACGAATGTAACAATTGATCCTTTCCTATTGATCTTACGATTACAATGTCTCTTAAAATTCTCCACTCCTTATGTAAAAGTAACGTATTAAAAGTAACGTACTGGGCATTGTCGGTTTGCACTTTATTTTAATTTATCTTAGATTTTCAACAACCTATTTATTTGCAAATCTTTCCTCGTTGCTCGATATTAGATAAATCGTTTCGCCCATTTCTTCGAGCAGGCTGAAATTAACCCAGCCCCACCGGTTACGCGACGAATAATTCACCCCGGCGATAAAGGGTTAGAACTGGTTGCAACAATAGGGAACAGGAACCGAATGCCACGGTAATAACACCTTCCAACGTTTCGAGCCCATTTCTCGTAGCCATTGTATTAATAGAACTCGATTGCCGTTTAACCGAGTCGATAACAATAATAATCGTTGTTCCGTTAAAAAAAAAAACGCACGCACTGTGCTCGTGTTTCGCCACCCACGCAGCAACGAAACGAGAATGGAAGTCGACGGAGAATTCATTTCAAGTGAAAAACGAGATGGAAAAGAAAGCGAAACGATCCCGTGCTCCTCCCCGTTTGAAATTCTTTATCGATCGCGAATCTCCGGCATAATTAGAAGACGCTGCTTCTCTCAAAAAGATAGCCGGTTTTCGAAAGGGTAGCCACGCCACCGAAACGAAATCTCGTAACGCCCGAATGATATTTTACGACACCCTTAAATCTCTTTTATGCACACCGATGCCACGCGAACGTTTGCGCCGGACGAATGCATTCGCTGTGCAATTTCACGACTGCTATTTATTAGCGAGGATAATAATAATGATACATCTTTATTGCGAATGCGTGGACGATACAATGTTACCGAGAACAACCGGCAAGACCGGGTCCTATAGGGAGGATATTTAAGACCGACATAATGGAGCTTTAAACGATCGTTTCGCTGATCAGGAAGCGAAAATATTCGTAATAAAATGTGACTAATTATAAGTGAAGAGAAAAAGATGGTGCATAAAATTTGGAGATACGATCAAGTATCATCTTTAACTGAACAGAGTCAAAGTACCGTGCGTCGCCGACCTTCCGAACGGATTCTTGCTGTCCATAGAGCATGGTACCAGGAAGACTAATGAAGGCTAAAAATCCAAGTTCCACTTGAACTGAATTTTATATTTTTCAAATAAAATGTTAAAAACGAGGGAGCATCACGAAGGATGGCGATAGGGAACCGCAACATTTTTCACGCTCGCGGCATAAAATTCTGCCGTAGAAACGAAACATTAATCGTTCAACAGATTCGAGCAGCGAGGGGGTCAGAGACGGTGGTTCATAAATTTCGATGCACTTAGAGGCGACTGCAGCCATCCCTTTTGGCGCATCGAAACGTTGCAGGGAGGGGTTGGGACGAGTGGACGAGGGGTGGGCGCAGACGATCCAACCGGTGATGACAAATCGTTCGCGCGAAAGGATTGCACCGATGGAAATACGAACGCCATTGCAAAGTTTCATGGAAGATCGTACCGATTTGCCGAGTACAAAAGTCGAATACACGAGACGTGTAGCAGCTTTTTCCATGCTCAACTCTTTCTGCATATTCCAGCAAGTTTTCGTCGACGATCTATGTTCGATACCATTTTGCAAACTGAATGCATATGCACAAGTACATACTCCTATCAAATGCATGAAACCATCTACATGTATGAAAACGCGAAATAAAATTCTTTAAATATCCAATGAAGAATGTATTTTTTCAAATTCAGGCATCCATTGGAAGATATCTTTGAATTCATAGGATTTTAAATTCGAAAACGAATGGAAACAGCCCACTCTTCCCTGAAGACATCGTAATCCCTAAATCAAGAAGAAGAATCTTCGTTCGTTTTCCAATTTTCTGGCCACCCTCCAATTCCCCTTCAATACGTTCGGATAAATTTCACGTAAATTCTGATAAAGAGGATGAAAATACAGGCCACGTGAGTACATAGATGCCTAAGCTCGTACGTCTAAATTTAACCGGAAGTTAGTGGCCGATAATACGAGGAAGGAGTAAGACGAGATTACGTCTGGTGCCTGGCGTTCGAAGTGCTTGCTTCCCTTTTTCCTTCTGTCGCCAAAGATCGAACCCAGCAACCCCTTTCGAACCGTAAATAAATCCATTTCGTTTACATGTAGACGAGGGCGGATGTTGCTGCGTTGCCTCGTGCCTCGGTGGCGAAAGGAAAACAGAAGAGGAGCTTGGAGAATGTCTTTGAAAGATATATACTTCTTGGACAGACTCGGTGATGCACTTTTGCAAGTAAATTTCAATTGTTCTTATCAACTGACCAAACACCTTCTGTTATCCATTTTCGAGCGAAGCTACGATTGCGCAAACCCACCAGGATTTTGTTAGGCGAGCGTGTGTGCAGAACGCTCGACTAACAAGGCAAGCTGTGCAATTAACTTAAATAAGATTAATGCTCGGTGAGATACAACTTCAATGCCGCCGTGTAGATCTACCGAGGCAACGCAAATTCGTACGTTCGTTAGTACTTGGACCCCGCAAGACAACGTAAGATTAATTGCATCGAAAATGCAGTAAGGGTTTCGCGTAACTGAACAAAGCCCCCTTTATCCGAGCAATCAAACACTTGCGAAACGATGATTCTCTGTTTCAATTAAATTAACGTCGAAAATAATCATCAAAGTTGCCTGGACCAGTTTGGGCTCCGCTGTATTTATTGGGACAATTCAGGGGGGAGGATTAGGTGTTGATCAAAATATTAACAAAAATTGCATTTTGCCCTAGACCTATCACGAAGACAAATCTTTGGATAGCACTGTAATTTAATGATCCATCAAAAAAAAAGCTGACTCCTTACGAATTGCATCCCATCCTGTCGACACTTTAACGACCTCAACCCTATTTTCTTACCCTTCCAAGGTACTCGACTAAACGGTCAGGATGTAGAACACGCGCGGTACTTTTCTCCGTTCAACGAACCAATGACGACTGGCAGCTGCAGGACTCTCAAGGACCTGCTACCTTTTTTTTCCTCGTCCTCTTAACCTCCGCTTCCCGTTTTCTTGTTCCTTCTCCCTCCCTTTACCATGAACGGTTACCGATTTCCAACGACCAGATTCGTCCCTGAATTACATTTCTCCGAACACAAACAACCCACTCTCGTCTTATCTCAGCAGCGTATCTTTAGATCGCCCAAGTGATACGTGGCGGTTAATTCGGTGCTAGTAATTGCGGTAGGATCGTTCGATTAAGACGTTAATTATCGAAAGATTGACTCGTGGCCGTTCGGGCCCCGGGCTGGAACTCCCGGTGGGTTAATTAACTCGTGACGACGAGAGGAGTCGGGTATTGCGCTAGTAAAAACGTTTAAGGATTAATCATGACCCGGTGAGACGGGCTCACCTGCGTCGAAGAAGCCTTGCAAACGACTCACGGAACTCGCCCGACATCCGGGGGTAGTGGACTTCTTTGCATGTTTAACAGCCGACGTCCCGATCTCTGACAGTGCTAATGAAAGAAAATCTTTAATGCGACTGGTTGCTCTTCGGCTACCTGCTGGGATTTCTCCAGCCAGCCTTTTGCAGGAAATAAATATTTCATTTCGTTGAAATGGGAAAACTGGGAATGGGGGGTAATTCGAGGTAGATTTTAGTTTGGAGGAGTTTCACGAGGTCGAAATACAATTTCAAAATTATGATCTAGTAGAGAACGTTGCCTCAATTAAAATCATCCAGCGCCGAAATTGGCCGGTTATAAATGTTTTGACGGCGAGTCTGCATTATGCTTAGCAAACATGCAACCGACTAATCGACATTAACGCGATAATAACGTCGAGCTGGAATCGTACGTGCAATTGAACGAGCGTCGATAATCCAATTGGACTTTACACCAATTGGATGTTCCGATAGGAGTACGCTGTCGGTCGTTTAATCGACGCCACCGTGTATACATGGCCGCGGTTTTGTTTCCACGGTGGACGCCGAAATTCGTGGCACACTGATAATCTACTAGCCCCTCGTAATTGCTTAATTAGGTCAACCGGACAAAAAATAAGGATGGGATCATCGACGATTACCCGGGAACGTACAAATTGTCGTTCATGTCAGCGGAATGTTGTTGCTCGATTCTTCGTATCATCTTGTCTAGTAACCTCTCCTCGAAGATGATCTCGAGGAATACAAAAACAAGATTAAGTCGAGTGATTATGACACACGATTGCATATATATCCTCTGACGTACGAGACGATTTAAATGCTTCCTCGATAACATTTTTGTTTCATATTTTTTGAATGAGAATTTTTCATTCAGCAGCAACAGGTGGATCACGGTTAATTTTTCTGCAAATTCAATTTATCAATATTAACGCAACCACTTCGAAAAGGAATTTCTATCCCAGTGATTTCTCATTAAGTCCCGGTGACCCAGAATCAAACTTCGCCCAGACATGAGAGAATAATGCCACTATGGACGAGGGTTGCCCCACCCTAACTTCTCGATCAGTTCAATTGGATGTAGTGCTCGAATACCGATAGCCCCTCGCGAACAATAGCTGAGTGTTTAGTTCTATGCATTCGCTAATGCATTCAGCTTTGCAGTGTAATTTAAATAATAAAAAAATTCAGCAGAAACCTCTTTTAAAATATTTTGAGTTCATCGATTTGTAAGGGAAAAAAATTAAGTACAGCGGAAAATATTTTCCAGAGAAACGGTGAAGGAAAATTGACTGTTGCTGCTGGTACACCCTGTACAAAGCACGAGAGTGCTAACTTAACCCACACGTATGTGAGAATCCCGGCTGGTGGTTGATACATCCCCGGAGAGTTTTAGAAGGTATTCGCTGCTCCCGTATCTACGTTCAATCGCTATCCTCGAGATTTACGCCCGGAAGGGGTGCATACATCGCGATTTCACCCGTTTCGCGTGCACTGCAGATAGAACCCCATTGGTTCCGGGAAGCGAGGCTAGGATTTTTACAAGCTTCGTTGCATCTCCAGGATTTCAGATTGAATCGCATTGAAAGTGCTCGCAACTTTGAACCGAGTGATTTTTAAATCCCCTCCACGATATCAATATTTTTCATTTCTTTTTAAACTTTCATTTGTCAACTTCTCGTTTCGCTACGATTCTATTTACCTCTGCTATCAAAATTATGATATTTCACTACCCTGTCGAGTTACTCTAACTAGTTTACAGATAGTTTCTAAATTACGGCCTCTCGTGGTCGGTGAAATGTGTGACGGACAAGAACAACGGGTCCAGAAACACTTACCGTGACTTGTTGACTGTTCGTAGGACTAGGACTCGGACTGGGTGTTGAATTCGGGCTTGAAATGTCGCCCGACGTGGGGGACACTGAACCTGTGGTGACGGTCCCGACTGTTGGAAACGCTCTTGCCGGATCTGTCTGCCATTGCTTGTGTATTTGTTGCGAGGTATCCCGGAATCTAGCACCCTGTAATCAGAGCATCGAGACGATCAGTCGCGAAGCTTAATCCTTTAAACAGCTCGGTTGGATGATGTTTAAAAGTACGACTGGCATCCTTGAAGAATCAGACCGCACGAAACGCTTACGCATAGTGCCATACATCATAAATTGCACGATGACACAGTTCGATTAGTCGCGGATATTTGCCTCTGAACAATTGTATCGTAAACGATCGGCCGGCACGGTTCGCTGAAAAACAACTTTCGAAAGGCGCGTTCGTCTACGCGATTGTTACCGAATAGAGCACTCGTGCTCGCTCGAAACGTATCTTCTGAATAAATTAAAAACTTTATCTAAATGAAGTTAATGGTCCTCGAAATGAAGTAAAATTAAATCTAAAAAATTTATTTTGGTTTATTATAGAACAGTCATGTTCTGATAATGATCCAATTAAAACAACCCTTTCCTAATTATGAAATTTGTGTCACCGACCACCCATGGCAATCGACCCACTAAACAAGCTGAGTAATTATCAACAAGAAACATTAGGAATGTCAGACACCTTGCGTGGAAGGTAAGTTCGTAGACCCTAGCTGAAACTACAAAAGATCGCGTGCGAGTGTGCAACCGAGGAACGTTGCTCCACGAGGTACGATAATTGCAGTTATGCAACAACTTGCCATAATAACGATTAGCATAGAAGTATAATGAAAGGCGTAAGTGGAGCTGCTCGCATATATGTCACAGAACAAAACTTCTCATCCTCTTTCGAATTAAGAAAGAAAAACGAAAAAAAAATAAGAATTCACACGGAGTAGCAATTAATTTCCTGACGAATTAGGATAATTTCTAAATGCAATGCAACTGTTGTGCAATTTCTTTCATTGCACTTTTTGGCAAGAGAATTTTGCAAACACTTGTATCCCTTTTACAACAAATTCTAATGACAAACGAATGGAAGAAAGTGAAACACGAATCTTTGCAGTAGATTGATGAGGAGGAATAAATATTCGTCGTGCACGTTTTCAGATAAGCATGCACTTTCATTTACAACGAAAAATATCTCGACAGCATGATTTTTTTCATTTTCTCCTTTTCTTGGCACGCAAATTTTTATGCACGCTTCATTAATTCAACCGTCACCAGACCCGTTTAAAAATCCGATCCTGCAGCAGTTTTTTGCATTTATAAACGTTTCGTTCGTTTTAACAAAGCTCTGCGGCAAGGACGATCAATCTTGCTGTACGTTGCCGCCAGGAATAAAGAAGAAATCCTTCGTTTCCGAGGAAAAACGATTTCAGGGTTTCAATCTTTATAAACCATGAAAGAATCAATTTCTCGTGTTAACAAATTCAACCTTCTTACTTTTTCTCTAGTATTCAATTGTAATAAATGCAAATGCTTAAATAACGGATAGCTTGCAAAAATCTCCGTTTCGATGTTCAATGCGAAATATACTCATTTCAAACGGAACACACGTCAATCATTTTTCATGCCAAGTAGCTATTTGTTTCAACGATGCTACAAAGTGCATCGCGTTTAGCTCCGCCGGAGTATTACAGTGAAATAGGCACAGACAAACGTACGAATTAGAATCGAACGGTGCAATCACGATCGACCTCTCAAAGCCCAGCATCCAGAGCGATCAAGCACGATCGAGATCGACAGATAGGTCCGCGGGGTTCCCGGTATCGATCCCGTCGATCGTGGAGGTCGCTTACCGGAATACGGTACACCGCGTTTACACCAGCCACGATTGCTTCTCGTGTAAATAAAGGCGTGGTTTTAATTAAGCAACAAGTAGATACTGTTACTTCCTCTAGTTACAAAGAATGAAACAATACGGAATTGCATTTCATACTTTGTCTTATTGCTGGATTCCAATAAACTAGGGAATCGTAGTCAAGGTCTGAGGACTGATTACGGCTTCAATTATCGATGATATCGCGATTACACGATACTCTAGGTCTAATACGTAGGTCAATAGAATGCATCACGAGTGCAACGCGTGTCCAAGAAACGTAATCAATGAGGACATTTATGAGATACAAGATAAATGTTTTCTGAAATTAGTGGCGCAGAAAGTTTCAACGAAGTCTCTGGATCCAACTTGATACTAGGGGTTGCATCCCTTGACCATCCTCATCACCATTCGATCCAAAGTGCAGACAATCTCTCCGTTTCCTTAAAATAATTATTCCCAGCGCTATAATAGCCGTATCAACCGCTACGGTTCAATAGAAGCGTGCAAACAAACATTCGCGTCGCGACGAAACTGTCGGACATTTATCGGCGATCGAGCGTAGAAAAAGGAAGAGAACAAACTCGGCGACTCTGAGCAAAGATAAATCGTGTGTTCAGGTTCGAATGGCGAGCAAGATCTGTTCAAGTGGAATTGCGTCAAGCGTTTCAGTAAAAAAAATTAATTGTCTCTAATCCATGCTGCCACACGACGTCGTTTAAGCAATAACACATCGGACGTGCCGCGGATGAAAGGATAAAAAGCGAAAGAACGTCTGAGAAGAGTGCTCGTTCCGTTGCATATAGGCGTCAATGCGGTCCAATCAATTTCCTTGTTGCTCGTAAGTCACTCGACCGTGTTTCTACTCGTACGTATTCTTGTGGTCGTGTTGTACGAGCAAGAATTACGTGATAGATAACGGTGGTTGATCTCGCGACGCGATCTCAATGACTAGATATCGGTCCTGATAAAAGAAAACGAACGAGAGAATGTGGGACAAGCCCTTTTTTTCTTCTATGACAGACCTTATCCGGTTCCTAATTAATTTTCGGAAAATCATTGATTTATCATCACCTCTTTGCCTCGCTGCACATTGTACGTATATTAATTGCATCAGAGATTAGAAAACCGTCCCGCAGATATCGAGTCAATTAACGAAGTGCCGCTCCAAAAAGGTAGATACAAGCTACAGATAGAGAAATATCACTTATCAAGGCACGCGGACTTCCCGGAGGCGCATTTCCACGCGAAATCAAGCTGATAAATTATTCTATCTGTGACCATGAACTTCGTATGCAATTTCATTGAAAGTAGTCAGAGATATGCAAATAATTTTGCATAAAATGAGCAAGTAACTCCAGCACGTTCCATCGTAAAATCGTACCTCGCCGAAGAGATCGTCCAGCTCTTTGCGTGATATCTTTGCCTTCATCCCTCGTGCATTCTTCTCATCGAACCGGGCCCAGAAATCATCGAGTCAGTGACCAAGAATGAAATCGACGTTGCTCGCTGATCTTTGTCTCTTCTCTTTCAGAATACGCCACGTCTTTTCATACGCATAAATAGTCGATGACGTGACTGGCAAACTGCGACAGAAGGTCGTGCACTAATGTATCGCACGATCGGTCTGCACTTTTTTCGCCTGGTATCGTGTTATTCATGCCAAACGATCACAAGTTCCATTTATCCACGAGTGTACTTTGTAATTAACGTCGTGTCAGCGAGACTCGTTGCAATTGAATTCTGCGAAATGGACAGACGTAAACGGGGGGGATGCGAACGTCGGGTCGTCGAAAACGCGAACGGCTTCGATCTCGTCCTCGATGGATATCGAAACTAACGACAGTGCACCGGTGTGTAACCCTTCGTTCGTGAATCCACGCCCCAAATTCGCGTGACTTCGCGTAGATAGGCCAACGGATCCTTCCGAAAGCGATATCGATTCGCATGCTGGCCTCTTTTTCCGCGAGCCTGGCGCTCCGCGCTTTTTTTTCCACCCCGATTGAAACACTCTGGCGAAGCAAAAACTCGCGGACTGATCCGCGGATTTCCGATGAAACTAATAAACAGGCACATTTATCGCGAAAAAATTAAAAATTGCATCGAATCGTTAATTATGCAAGGTGTCGAGAGGACAACTCGATTTAAAATGAAACTAAAAATTTTTCATCCCCGAGCACAGGTTGGAAGTTTACCCAGTGAAATTGATTATTCCACACTTCGCCGCGAGATTAATTAAATCGAATCGAATCACCCATCGGAATTCGAACTTGCCGTTTGGAACTCTCGTCAACCTTCGAGCGTAACTGGTCCGAACGCCCACGCGAAATTACCGGCTCTCCTTCTAACCCTTTTTATTTCTCCTTCGACCGGTACTTCCGCCGGTGGCATCTCGTGTTTCAAGCCGGTACTGGATTTCGATCCAGCTAGCCATTGATACGAGCCAAGTAAAATGTCTATGGTTTCTCAATGACATCAGGGAAATCGGTGTGATCCAAGTTCTCACGACCGTTACCGACCGATTCTTTTCCCAGATTCCGCGTGGTTTCCGTGTGCAATTAATCTGTCGCGTGAATTCTGCAGTCCGTCGAGGTATATAGGAATAAATAAGATAAACAGTTTGAAATACGCTTAGGAATGATAGAAACGCATCGAAGAATCCAGAGAATTTCCTATTAGCAAAGAAATGTGGATAGCTCGATAGAAAATTTTCTATTCTACATCATCGATAATATAACGTGCTCGGACTCCCGCAAATTTGCATAACTACCCTTACCAGAGAAAGGGTTAATTTCAAATTAAACAGAGGAATACGCAAACAGCGGAGTAATAAATCATCGATTACGACAAGCACCGAGAGCTTCCACTTTGAAATTTCTTATATCGGGTTTCACCGGACGGGCTTCGCTCGAAGAAACGGTGGAAATTTACGTTCTCCGGTCGGAAAGGGGTTGCAGGCGAACCCATAATATCCATCGACGAGCATTCTTGCCGGCCTTTTGATCGTCCTCTAACGGCGGTATGTGTGCGCGCGTTCTGAACCTCGCGGACCACGTGAGAACGAAGCCGGACATCTCTCGGCCGCATAGCTCGAGGGAGGATAAACGACCTCTCGGTCGGCGAGATCGAGATTACACCGGCGGCAAAAGCTCGCGAGATCTCGTGTACCACTCTAATTTAACCGTTGGACGCCGTTTGTTCCGGACGACGTCGCCTTTGTCCCTGTGCAAGAAATTCAGGTTACCTGTCCGACTGTGTTCCAGCGTTCTCGCTTTAAGAAACTTTTCTCACCGATTTACGTTTCCACCAGCATCCGGTATTCGAAGCGATGAAAAATTTAATATTAAATATTCGAAGCGATTTAAAATGACCGCTGGAACTCATCGCTACCTGTGCCCACCTTTCTTCTCACGATGCTATCGCGCCCTTTACCTACCAGCACCCACGTCCGCTGATAAAACAATATCGCCGGGCTTTTTAACGAGCGTCGAGAGGGGAACTTTTAGTTGGCGGCGTTGCGAAATCGACGCGAACCGCCGGAACAATCGAGCGTACGTTTCGTAACGCGCATCTGCACGCGCCGTGCGAGGAATAAACATCGACGGAAACTACGAAGCGTGTGTACAAAAGATTCTCAGAAAGGGGAACTAACAGTTTCCCTAGCGAAGAGAATCCGTCGTTTGAATCGCGCTTGTTCGCTCGCCGGACACGTGATTTAATTTTCCGATAGTCACCCAGGCATGTTCACTTATCATTAATGATAATTGAAACGAGGTCCTGTTATCAGTCGTGAGATTGACGATGCACGAATTTGAAATTAGAAGTTCGAAACGAATTTCGTTGCTTTGGAAAGTATCGAAATGTTCAGATAAAACGAAGATGGATAAAGAGATTAAAGTACAAGGTCTGACAAAAACGAGAAGCAAGATTAAACGATCATTTCACGTAACAGCCGTTTTATGACCAATCAAGCTTCTAACGAGTACTTGCATATTCAAAATGGCTGGATAGTCTTTATGTCACGTCAATTTGCATGAGATGTTTTTATCGTCAGCATTAGTCGTTCTACTGTTAACACTTTAACGACTACGAGAGTTTTATGAAATTTACGACCTGTGTAATATTATTTGCCCCTTTTACGTGCAAACAAAGTACACTCTTTGATACGTAAAATTTCACAAAGAAAATTATTTACACCACCGAAAGCACAAAACTTAGATCAACCCAGAAGACAATCATGTTTTCACCATTTTCTTAAATTGAATTCTTTCTACGGATAGATAAAACAATTCACCATGGGAAATTCATAAAATAAAATTGAACCGTATCGTCAGAGTGTTTCATCGCTGGAGGAAATGAAAATAAAATTGTCGAGGGTAAAACACGAACGATCGAGCCGTTTGTTGGAGGATGAACGACCCAAGGGGACCAAGAAATTTTTCCGTTGCACGTGAAGATACGCGAAAGTAACAAAGTTTCTCACGAACCCGACGATAGAGCCACGGCTACGTGCTCTCACACGTATACACGTATTCCGACTGGCGATCGTACGCTGCACGATCCGCTTGCCAGCTCGCTAGCTCGCTTGCGAGTCAACGATATTCCTCGTAAATATTTACATCGTTCCGAGATCTAGATCCGCGCAGACGATCCCGTAGACCTCTGCTCGAAATATTATATTCAAACGCTGCTTCGTCTTCCGGAAACAATTAAATTTTTACGAATGGATTACCATCCTTATGACGAGATGTCTTAATTTAGCAATCAACGATGGATCTTATCGCATACATAGTAACAACTACGATGAAGTGTTGATTGGCACAGTAGAAATAACCGTATTTAGTCATACATGAATATAATTTGATATAATTAAATAATTAAGAGAAAATAATATGAAATAAGAAGCAAGTGTAAAGCTTAAATTGAAAAATAAAACCATCATACTTTGAATAATTGCAATTATAATTTGCACGATAGTCTTTAATTTCAATTTTTTTTCAATTTTAATCCCATCGTATACATCATTCGTCTTCGAAATCGACATTAATCATTTTGAAACATAGTCGCGACATCGAGTTTCGAGGGTCATCGCGAGCGACACTTGGTCGGAGTTTAATTCGATCAAACGGAGCCAATTGCACTGACACAGGTTAATCGCACAGTCACCGGCGAACTTTAGAGCGAAACTTCGATCCGCGTGGAACCGCGAGAATATCTCTCACGAGGAAGTATCGAAAACACGCTCGAACGAGCCATCCGCGACGATAAATCGAAGCTAAACTGGCAACCCACGATTTACTTGGCAATTTTCCGATGTCACGGAAATGCCCGCCCCGAGCCTCGAGACCTCTCACGCGGCTAGCGTGTGCTTACACGTATGCTCGTACCGCGACTGGCAGCTCGCGCGGAAACGCGGATTGACGCTAAACAGTGCGTCGCGTGTGCTACACACGATAGTCTTCCATGCTCGAACACGACCCCTTTTCTTCTCAATCTGTTCCTCATTTTCTTAACAATTTCAATTACGCAAATTCATTTATAAATTTCCTCGTTTGAATCGAGAGTTAAAACACGCGTCGCTCCGTTCATTTTCAGCGTCGAATCTCGGCTGATGTTGTCGGGATTGCCATCCCCTTTATCGCGGTTATCTTTGCGATTCCCGCAAACATTTTTCGCGTCGCGGAGAGCAACGAAGAGACTGGATTGCTGGAACGTCGAGGAAAAGGTCTCGGGTGGGGACGTCGACTATAAACTGCAGCAGGAGAGCCTGCAGTCGCAACGATGCGGACCGAACGCCTGCTGTGCTTGCGTAACCAATCGGACCTTGTGCTTGGCGGGAAGAATTATGAACTCGACGAGAAATTGGTCTCATTCGAGCCAGGTTCCTCCGTTGTACTCGGTATCGTGAATTTAACCCTTAAAAGTCAAACCCTTCCGTCGAAACGTCACGGTTATATTATGCTATAAAACGCGAAGTTCCATTAAAAGATTAGTCCTTTCACTGATAACGAGCAATCTGTTTAATTGAACTATTTGATAAGTAAAACGATAAACATAAACTGTGACGATAATTAAATTAAATGTACAGTCTGTAGAATTTATTTCGATGCTGGTCATTTGTAGGACAAAATTATTATGAAGTTATAATTGCTCTTAATTGCCAGATATCTTTTTACGACCGAACCTAATCATTTTGAGTAGCAAAAACTTGAAAGGTTATTCTGTTTAAGTTTGAGAGATAGTGCAATTTTCTGGACCCTAATTAAATTTAGATTCGAAAGGATAAGATTTTTTCGATCGAGTGTGTCGATTCTATGAAGTCTCGTTTGAATGAGCTGTCACCCTAGATTGATGTAACAACCGGTTCTTGGGTAACTTGCCTTGCACTGCTGTCAATGAAAGAGAACGTAATGCGTTATTAGCGTCTTGGCGGACGCTTTAACAATCGGCCTTCGGAGGAACGGAAATTGCGATAACACCAATAACCGGGTAATCAAGATCACCGGAGTTTACCGTGCCGACTTAGTGCACGTGCGAATGACAAACATTTCTTTCAGAATGCAAACATTTTAATACTTGTAAAAAAACTGTACCTGTATATAGACAATCTTGATTAATAAAACTGATTAAGAAAAATTTACCTTAATATTTCATTGATTTTTTGAAACCACTCAACATCTAAGCATTATAATTTTTTCTAACGATTTTCGCAGAATTTTCTAACGATATCGAATTGACGAAGAAAATCCGGAGAGTAACGCAAGATCCATGGAAGAAGAAGGTGGGCACGACACCCACGTGTCACGACCACGTACAGGATATTCCGGCGCGGACGAAGTGGAAAAAGGCTCCCCTCGCGACCCACGCACGTGTAAGCCGTGATACTCGGCCCGGTAATGCACAGTCGTTTGCACGAGGAGAACGAGTTCCTTTCTGGGCAGTGCCGACACGTGTAAACATCTGCCTGAGGAAGGATCGGTCCCTAAAGGGTGGGTACGCATCATCGAGGCCATCCTTGCTTGCGTCGATCATCGACGCTGTCCATTGTACGCAAGGACGTCGTACAATGGAGTCATAAGGAAGTTGCCTCTGAGTTATGAGACATTGTCTGCCGACCTGTCTCTACCGCATAATTGCATGCCGATCGGTCACTTCGCGGAATGCAATTTATTTCTTCAACGCCGTCGGAATCCGTCGTTGTTCCACTGGCTAATTAAAAACGATGAAACTTACTTTCATGATTGTTTCCGACGCTTGGATAATTTTGTACCGGGTAATCGGGGAGTTGCAGGTGATTCAGGGGAAGCTATGAGTGTCATGGAAATGGAGAAAGTGAAACCCATGAGTAATCCTCAAGTATTCTAAATGGTTTTGAGAAGAAACGAAGGAAACTAGCCCATTTCTTTTTTTTTTTTTTTTGGTAATCAAATGGGATAAACTGAAAACTAATTTCCCCTCGAAAATTACATTCGTTGCTTTTGCAATGGCCGACTATTGCACCGTTATCGTTCATCGTAAAGTCGAGCAGCGCGCAGTTTTTCCATGAACGTTATCGCGAGCAAAAGTCGCCGTTTACACGCGTGTACGCGTTATTATGGCTCGAACGTGAATGCCAGGAACGATATTGCTTGGCCTCGCGTATCGAAACGATGCCTTCGTAAATAATAACGATTCGTTAGCTTTGAGATCCGTGAAAAGGATCGGATGTCCTGAAAAATGGACTGAAACCTAACACCGGAGATCCGTGTTTTCTAATATTTCCCAATGATACAATCCTGAGAAATTCTTTTTGTAGCCAGAATACAGACGTCGGATCCAGCGGTAACGCGTCAAAATGGCGGGAATCGAAGGAAAGGAATGCAAACACCGGAGAACACTGTGTGCTTTGCTCGTACGTACACCCACGTGGGTGGTTGACTAAAGTGGGTGGCTGGACGATCGGGCAAGCAGCAAAGCTCAAGTGTGCTACGGATGTGCTAGACGAGCCCGTAACCTTTTCGTTTACTATTCTTTCGACCTTCGATGGCGACGAGGTGAACAGCCGCGATCTTGAGCGGACACAGACCGATCGAGAATAGCTCTGCGAACACTTTACCGAGCCGAGGGATTATTTGTTCGAGGGAATCCTCGCTTTATTCGGTGGCACGCCGGCCCACCGTGCCACTGAATCAACACGATAAATATTATATCTGTCTCTGAAAGGTAAATCCGAGGTCGTTCATCCTCTTCTCAGCCAACATTGCTGAATCCTCGCATGTTTTAGCACTTCACTTGCAAGTTGTGGACACTCGATGGTAAAAATACATCGCTTCGGTGAATTATGGCCGGAGGAGAAATTCTTGCAGCTTAAGTTTACTTAGCGAACTCCACCTCTGCAGTAGAGTAGTCATAACACTCGCGTCTGACCATTGATGTCTAATTCCACTGTGACATTTAAAATTTTCCCTTTTCGTAACTACACGCTGGAATCTTCAATGGGGACACTCGTTTTTCTCTTCTTTCTTTAATTCATTGAGATTGCTAAACGGTATCGTTCAATGATAAAGGGGAGCAACAATATCCGGTCTGACCTTAGGAACCGAGGATGAGGCTCGGCCGTTAGATCGTCGCCGTTTAATCGTCGGTCAAAGCCCCTTCCAACTAATTACGTCGTCGTTGCTTCGAATAAAGAATGAATGGATCCAGCGGCTTCGTAGGCGGTCCCTTATCTCGCGCGGTAGTACTACGAAGCCTTTCCGTGTTTACTCTCGATAAAGAGTGGCGGATCGATAAGACGAGTTCACAGATGTGTCGTCGCGTTACCCGTTGACCCACATGCAAATGCGTAGAAGGTGAAACGTCAGCCGTGGGATTACGTCCAGTTGCGAGGTGTCGCGTCTCGTCGAGACAGTGCCACGAATTTATTCGAGAACGATCGAACGTAATCGATCGGCCTCCCTGACCCAGTTCCTCCGCTCATGAATAATAATAAGAGGCTGGGATCACCTTTGAGTTACGACTTTCTTCCAATGCGTTTCGTCTCGAACGTTTCACGTGCTGTCGATTTCGAGAGCACCCATCGCTGCTCCTTCTGCTCTCGATCTTCCTTCGATCGATTCGATGGCACGCCAGCAAGTCACTCGTGAGATGATTTTTTCCAGCATCTCGAGAGCGCACATCTGCCCGCGATATCGAAACGGAGAAAAAGGAAAATGATGTTCGATCGCGCTCGATGTGTCGACAGTCCGAGTCGCGAATGAATGAGAGAGGGCCACTTCGATGAAGGGCTTCTCCTGTCTGCTTTGTCACGATCGATCAGTGGAACTCGTGAGACATAGTTAAACAAGCTGGTGTATACACTGCTGCTCTTTTTATGGAACGATCGAACGAGGCTCGTTTGTTGCGCAACCACTTGAATTTGTGAGTAAACGTTACGGCTTGTCGATGATATTTCCGTTGAGAGATTATGATAATATATATATTATCGAACATTCGTTTTATCTACAAGGGTGATGTACTTTGGGAACTTTGGTACCCATTTGCCCACCGAAAATTAGCGGCCGTAGAATCTCGTTTCTTTCGTTATTCGTTATTTCGTTTATTCATTATCCATTTATTCGTCATTCGCTATCCGCTATTCGTTGCCAACAGCACACGGTTACCCATCTTTTGGCAAAACCGTGCCCACTTAGCTTGACTTCGGTGATCTTACGGGTACCGGTATGGCCTAAGTGGCTAAGGCCGTTGACAAATGAAATTTCTGTTAACGATCAAAGAAGAAACGAGGATACTACGGCGCGGTGTGAACGATACCTAACATCAAGCTGACGAAGAGACCCCATAGGATGCATGATAACAAGAGCGGAGGAACGAGAGGTAAGGCCAGTCGAGGTTGTTCGCCGATGTTATGGTAGCCATGGTTTCAAGGTCGTCGGGATTACCACGAGGACGCGTCCGCTGAACCAATCAGGATGCTCCCAGAGTCGCGCGATTCTTTGAAAAACTCTTACCGCGTGTTACGTTTTTGCGACACGTTCACCAACCAGTCCCCCTCTGTCGCCATTAAGTACGCGACGAACAGTCAGGAAATGAGCGACGTTTCTTCGCTATCGTTACATCAGCGAATCTCTTCAGCTCGTCGTGAAACCATTAATCTTTCGAGGCTTCCTGAATAATTCAACTGCTCCAATAGCGGCTAGGTGTCCATTTAGAATTCCCTGGCTACCTCTTCAGGTATTATGTGTACCAATAAAGAGTTCCACGTACGTAAGGTAATTTATAACATTTATGTGAAAATATCCATATGATGATGGATTAAAATCATTCTTAGAGCATCTACCTTCGAATGGTTACTTGAAAATCAAATTTCAGGCTTAGGATCGCCGAGAAAATCATTGAAATAAAGAGAGTTAAAAATCTGTTCCAAGTTTCGCATAAAATCACGAGGACAGTGTAACAGGATGCGGAGAACAGCATCGTTTATAGGCGGAAAATGAACGAGCCTCGAGCGGAATTAACATAACCAGCGTAGACCGCGTGAAACGGAACGTTCGAGCGTAAGCATCTTTCTCATCGTTGTCATCGCAAACGAGGCTCGTTGCGCGACTAGCTTGCCGTTAATTGGCAGCAGAAGCAAGAGCCCAGGTATCCCGGCTATGAAATTTCTCGCCTCCAGTCCTCCTCGGCCCGGTACAATTAATTGTTCCTCAAAGGACAACGCAGCTGGAGTATTATTTATCGCGAACGATGAAGCGAGGCGCAACTCGGCTGGAAACGAGCCGTTTCACGCTCCAGCCGCGAGATTTAAAGGGATTCGGCGGCGAGCGTGAAATAACTCGAACGCTTTACGATTACCGGCTACCTTCTGGTAATGAAGCGTTCTAAGAAGATGTAAAACAACTAAATAAACAAATTCGTATTACCTAGTTTTACTGTGTTGTTGATTTCTTTCATTAAACCCCTGAACAGCGAAGGGTCATTCGAGATCCTAAATTTAAATATATAATTTTTAATTGACAGAGCTTCAATAATTTCTAAAGGAACAGTGTAAAATTTAGGAAATTAAAGTAGTATGAAATAATAAATTGAATGAAAATTGGGGCTCTCTCCGTGGTTCGCCGTTCGAGGGTTGCACACACCCACGTGTTCTTTTTTCTTTTTCGCGGATGTCAATTCAAGTTCGCCAAGAGACGATCATCGATCCGACGTGCGACAAGATGTCGCGGTTTCGCCAAAGCGAAAAATCCTCCGGTCGCTCACTTTCACTTCCGGCTCGCGTGACACGAGAGGCGACCACCGGTCGACCAAACGACTTCGCTGGTGTTCACCACGTAATACATATCGATCATTCGTTTCGCTGCCAGCAAAACGTCCCTACAGATATCGTTAAGTCGACCTGTCCCTCTCGTTAAAGCCCACTTCATCCGGTTCGCGAAACCAAAGACAAACGAGACACTGTCCGTTCCCTGTATCGTCCGCGGAGTTACACGCGACGTTCCGCTTTCCTCTTCCTACCGGTCCATTTCTCATCCTGCGTTCGACGAACGAGATGTTGCGCCGCGATAAATCTACCTTCGCATTAGCGACCTGATCGATCTACGCTTCGTTGGGAACGCGCCGCGTCATGAAATTGCGGACGCAAATGACGGCTTTAATGAGCCTCGAGATCGGCACCGTGATCTTGTAACTTTCGAATTCGAAGCTTAGAAATTTCGATCTAGAAACCCGAAGCGTTCGAAGACTTCCCGAGGAAACGAAGAACGAACGTTTTCTTTCCGACGCGTCTTTAAATCAATTCTTAGCGTGGGTAGACGCTCGAGCGTGACAGCCAGCGTGAATCCTGGCGCTCGCCGACACTTGTAAACGTAGCTTTAAGGTTACCGAGGGGTGTAGACACGCTAGGACAAAGTGGCCGTGGTGTGTTCGCGGTGTAACAGCCGTGCGGTTACCGGTTTATCGCGCGAGAATACCTCCGCCAGACGTGGAGATGCATACAATGAACTAACATCCACGCAAACCGATCGACTCAAACGATTTTCCGAGCTGAATTCGAGGCTCGAGGCGGCGAACGACGCCCGCCGCTCGTGATTAATATACCTAATTATCTATCTTGGCTCCTTCGCGCCGTTCGAGCCTACAGAGGACCTCGCAATTAGCCTAGGCACCTCGTAAACGCCATAAACGATACCTTCTACCTGTCTCGTTTACTCTGATTCTTCTCACAAATAAATTCAGAATTAATAGTTTCATTGTTCGAGATATCTTGAAGGAAAGAATGATAGCTGAGGATTCTTCCTTCTACCTCAAATAGAGACGTTATAGTTATAAATGTTCGTATGCTAATGAAGATCTCTAAACGAAGCTTAAACGACGTCTTGTACATTTGTCAACATTATTCAGATATCGATTCGTGTCTCCCGAACTTGTCGTTAGTTTCTCACCTACGCGGACACAGACGATCAGGATGAAATAAATCAATCAGTCACAGAAGATGAATTTGAAACGGCGAATCTTTGATTGCCGCGGGTTAAGATAGTGCTGATCATCAGGAGGACGTGATTCTTGCTCGTATCAGCACATTAGCCACGGTCGAGCTAATGAAGCACAGAGATAGCAGTCTCTCATCCCGATTGCTATTGATCATTCGTAGAAATTATAAGCCACGGGGGTAGGAATTTCCGATCGATGCGGCAGCCGGTGTACCAGCCGTTTGATTAATAATCGTAAATAATCTCGCGATTCGAATCCGAAGCTTCACTGCTATCTTCATCTTGCGCGCTCGTAATCATTCACCCTTCCGAACGACGGTAATTAACGTCAAACGGCGTTCTAGCTCGTCGACACAGATAAGGATTCTCCTTTTCCATCTAACATTCATGTCGAACCCTTTACTAACCCTCTCCTCTATCCTGGTGACACACGGTAGAAACGTGAATGCCAGAGAACTGGTCCCTAGATCGCCCACACGGATCATCGACACTCGGCAGACGAGCAGGCTAATCGATGCATATTCCTGCTTAAGCCTTGTGGCTAGGCTGATTAATAGTTGTAATTATTATGCAGCTTCCTTTCCAATTCTTTTACTGATTTATTGTAAGGTTTCTACTCCTTTTAGTGGCGAGTTGATGTCTCTACTAGCTTCCCGCCGTTCCGTAAACGCTTATGGTTGTCTCCCATCAGAAAAGTAATTTTCTTAAAAAATTTTATATTTTTCAGTTTCCCTTCGAGTCCTCCGCTCCAAGTGGCTTCTATGTTTCTATTTCTACCCAGACGAGTATAAATCTCAGAAAGGAAGTATATTTCCTCGCACGTATAATCACCGCCTTTCCTCTCACACACACAAACACCACCCTTCCACGAAGAGCAACATTATTCGTCGTTTCTGGCCACGGAAGCCGTTCTGCGATCGCGATCGGCCCACTATTCGTCGAGAGTAGAGCGTGACTCGTAATGAAAGTTCGTAATTAGCGTTTCGTACGGCGCTCGAAGGAGTCTCGGATAATAAGGAGGCAGGCTCTCTCTCTGCTGGCCGTTTGTTAGGATTCCTTTCTTCCTTCGAAGGCCAGACCATCTGGACGGACAACGTGATATTAGCCGCTTGACTAACGGCCTCTTCTCGCGTTCTCCGACGCGATAGATCGGCGTATAAGCGGCTCGGTAATAGAGCGATTCCTTTGCCGTCATTCTCGGCGACCACCGCGAGCTGTTCGTTCCATCGCCTTTCGGGCCATAGGTGGGCGAGTTATCTCGATTTCTCGTTCAGATAACATCGTTCGTTTATTCCACGTGTGGGATACTCGCAAAAAAAAAAGAACCGCAAAGAGGTGGTGCTCCATGCGATAGAACTGTACGTTACCTTTGTGTTTCTCTCTTTGAAGGATAGATTGAAATTGCTTTTCTAGCCGTTCGAGTGTTTGGTATTCGATACACTCGGAGATGTTTGTATAGGACAGCTCCTAGGTGTTCTCTTTGAACGATTCATTTGAAAGTTCTTTCCCGCGAGGTGTTAATCATACACGACGATTTATCGCTTAGATTATTCCACTTGCTTTTCAATCACCTATTTCCAATATTCGATGGAAATTTCGAAAGCCTTATCGAGGATCTATCGTTCGATAAGCTTGATAAACGATTGAAAAGTAGAGAAATGATCTTGTTGAAATAATCGAGGGAACTATTGCTGAATAGCGTTCGTCGATCGTTCTTCTTCGGTTTAATCGTCGGACCGATTCGAAAGACTTTCCGGCTGAAAAGTTAAGTAGCAGGTCGAGGGAAAAAGTTGAAAACGGTCTTTAAAGGTAATCGATAAAGTAAGAAAACATTCGACTCTGGCTATCGGTTCGAGTATCCAGCCACTTTTTCTTTCGGTACCTTTCATAAATTACTGTTCTAATAAAAGGAGAAAGGAGTTTCTGAAACTATCGAGAAAATATCGGAGCTTGTAAATTGGCTACCATGGATAAAACAGTCGATTTAAGCCGATTCAAATCGGCCGATCTAGTAAAGGGATAAGGGAAGCAACGAGCTGACACGAATCACCGTTCGAGGAACGTCACTGGTCATGAATTTGACATGGGACAGACATCGCCGCTTCCATGCTAACATCTAATCGCATTAAATTGTTTCGTGGTCTGCCAATTGGTCACGTTCTAACCTCGTTCAATGCTACAGAGATTCTACGTTTAATTTCCTCGACCACCGATTAGATACCATCTAAATGCAGGTTTCCGCTGACGACAATTTGACTTTGAACTTCTCCTATCTCCTATCGTTAAGATGGGCTTTAAATCGACAACGAAAAATGGACACGTGTCCGTTAAATAATATAGTGATTACACAATGAGGAATAATTTCCCCCATTTTCGAAGGCGTTTTCTCAGGATGCTTTTTTGTGCTCGAACTCCTCTTTTCAACCAAACGTTCCTCCCGCGTCGACGGGTAGCGTTAATGATGCTAATGCATCGACCTCGGCTAGAGCGAACCTGTGTGAAGCATCAATATTCATTAGCGCTTCGTTCCACGGGCCGAATAATTCCGCGTGGCCGCAGAGTAACCCACAGACCCAGTGTGTGTGCTACGCCCTCCTATCGCGTGTGAACCCGACACTGGTTTCAAAGGATTCCTTTTCAGAAGCGATTAACGCGGACACGCGTTTGTTTGCTCATCTCGACCGACTACTTTTCTTTGGGAAAGAGGTGACAGAAAGTATTCGTGAAATCGAGACTGAATAAATCTACGTATCTCGAAATTTGTCAGGAAATTTTTTCAGAATATCGTTGCTAAAGGTATATTCCCTGGCAAGAATTTGTGGACGGATTTTACAAGCCGGCTGTTTACGAAGCAAACGTCTGCCAAGCAGGCGAAATCCCTCGTTATCTTATCAGGAATTCATCCGCGGGAATTAAAACGCCGTGCCGCGTAACGAAGGTGTCTGGTATTCTCTCAATTCGGCCGAGCGGAAATTATCTGAATCGTTTCGGTTCGAACGCTCTTGAATTCCGAGGGGGAAGATAACGCGATCGTTGGACCGGCTTGTCGAATGAAATTTCACGAGATGGTTCCTTTCGAATGCGAGAAATCAGAAGGTAATCCGCCACGATTTTCTCCACCTTCGACAATTTATTCGAAGGATTTCGGAAGAATCGCCGAACATTCCGCGGACCAAATGGACGATCGGTGTCAGCCACACGATGCCGACTGTTGCGAATCAATTTTATGCAACTCGTTTACGAGCATCTTACGACCCGTCCACATGGACTGCATGGTAATTCCGGCAGGGTATTCGCGCTCGTAAAACGTTATGGCTGGTAATCCGAGGTTAACTCGACGAAAACCACCGGGATCCACCCTCAACTTCGTCATCTCCTTCTCACCGATGTACATTTCATTCGGATTAAGAGGAAATTGAGGTTTCGAAGTGCTTCGTCGGGAAATTTGTAAACTCCTTAACGATCTAGAAAGCTATGATGATACAGAGATAGTATAACATTTAAATAATTTTAATAGAAGAACCTGACATTCGTTTGACCATGTTTTCTCAAGAACAAATTGTATATAAAATAGGATAAAGTTTGCACGATTGTTTCTTTTTTCCTGAAAAAACGATGTACGTATATACGGTAGTCGGGAAACGGAATGACCGGGCTATTTTTCAAGCAATAAGAAAGTCCCGAAAGTCGGCTCGCAGCTGCGAACTTTCTTAAATCCTATAACGGATCCGCGAATCCTGGTAATATTTAGAGTTTCAGCCTCCGGGAAAGTTTCTGAAACTCTGCTAGCGAAACTTCTAGGATCTTACACCCCCGTTGGTCGTGAGCTCATCCCTTTAGCGTTTCGACGATCGCTCAGAATCTCGCGGACGCAGACGCGAAGGAATTCGGGCCAGAGATGATTTTAATTGTTCCGATCTTTGGAAACGCATCAGGAACCGGGCGAAATGTTATGAATATTTCATACGGTAGCCGAGAACTTACGAGCAGACGTGTGTTTTCAAGTGCTTCTTGGCAAGATACACAAAAAGAAAGAGAATCCACAACAAAAATACATTATACAATGACCTTAAAAACGAAGAAGCGATTCCGAGAAGGACCATTTCGGTTCTCCTTTGTGAATTTCAAAGATCAACCTTGACTAGGGAACAGACCTGGTGTTTAACCTGTCGAGTTCGCGAAAAAGAGAACACGTACGAGTTTTGCTTTATTAATCGAAGATTAGGAAAGTAAGACAAAGAAGAACGGAGCCCGGCTTCGGTCCTGGCAATTTGTGCCCGAACTCATTTGCATGCCAATTAATCGGCCATGATTATGCGAGATTAATGGCACTATGGCCGCTGTCGCCGCTATATAAACCCCGTTCTCGTTATACTTGTTCCACGATGGAAATTAAAAGTTATAGCGCTCCGAGGACCAAGGATATTCCCTTTGAAATTTTTCATTCGATGCAGACTGCGCTCGTTTAATGCATTCATTGCAAGGGTTAGTCGGCGCCAGAAATTTAATACAAAAGACATTTGAGAAAATTTGTTATGGTAATATCAGAATAATAATACAAGGCATAAATTGAAACACTGTTAAGATAAGGCGTTACTCAACACAGTAGAAACGTTCAGACGCGATAAGACAGATTTTAAGTAGAATTACATGATTTCTTAAAGTATTAAGCGGATTATTGATTGAAGAAGGGCGAGTCGAAATTCGTATCGAACCTCAAACGATACTGGCTATGCAAAACTCGCGGGTAGATAAAACGTGACTGATATCCGGCCGTTCCCGGAACCGTGATTATCGACGTGTTTGCAAGCAAGGGAGTGTACCTTGTGGTGTATGGAAAAAAAAAGAAACTTCGCCTTTCGATTTTCGCTATTGCGTGTAAAAGAAAGCCTCGTCTAACCGTGCGGTTTTCTCTGTGGGACTCTGTTGGCTTTTCGCCAGCTATTCCTCCATTCTGGATGTCCAATCAATCCCGAGTCCCGACTGAAAAGATGGAAAATCGCCTGGCCTCGATATCTCGAGCACGGTTGCTCGACTATCGAAATTTCAAACGATACGTACGCAAGCGGAACACGTTATCGTCGGTATACCTTCAACCATTCGTCGCTATCTTCGTTCGATAATTAAAATTGCCTGCCGACGATACGCGTGTTCTTTATCAGCGGTATTTACGAACAATCCCGTGGATAACCGGAGCACATTTTCAGTGAAAATCGTAGCAGGTATACCAAGAGTGATCGTGATCACGGCAAGTGTTCCCGAACGGTTCGGCACATCGATCCGAGCTGATTGGAAAAGTTTCGAATGCTTCTGACGAATGTGGAGCATTGAAAAGGTACCATGCTAGTTTCGACGTGCTAACAATGCCATACCTGTCACCGAGGCTTATCTAATCAGCCAGTTATAACGCCTTATCACCCTCGTTCCGTCTTTCTTCATTCAAGCGAAACTCGTTCAGAAATCGCAAAGGTTTCGCGTTGGAAAAAATAACAGAGACAACGCGTGGTGTACAGAAGCCTTCGATAACGGTCATGCCGATAAGTTTGCATTGCAATATATATATCGTTCTATTCGAATAAAGTTTCATAGGAATTCAGATAAAATCGTGAAGACTGTTCAATAAGTTCGATGACTTTTCGATGAAAAAATAATATCTTTGATAGAAGTATGCGCACTGAAAGTTTACTGAAAAATAAACGAGTTATTTAAAACATTCCGAGCTACACGAGCACGCAAGACACGGTCGCGAACTTCAAGAAATTCCACGTCTTTGCAACAGCTATATATATAAGGGTTCGTGCACACAAACGCAAATAAAACGTCCGAGACCGACTGCAACTCGAGCATGTTGAACGAAACGTTTCAGAAAGCCACGTAATATCGAGTTCCTTACGGCCGATCAAAAGCGCAACTATTTCTGCATCGATCAGCAAACAGCTGCAGCTTGCAAATTTTCTTTCAAACAATCAGCTGAACCATACATACCCAATGACCTACATTATTTTTATCTATCAATTTGATCAAATGGTGTTTCAATTAAATAATGGCCCTAGGAAGCCATCTATGGAATTAAATTTATAAATTTGAAGGATCGATGCAATATTGGCTTCTATTTTTAAGCACCGACTTTCATTATTTTAAATTTATCTTTTGAAATGACCTAATAGAAACTCCGTCGAGCGTTCTCCAGACGACGATGGTTCACCCCGCGCAGTGTGTACGAGCCCTAAAGCCCGTGGCGCGTCGAATTTAGAACGCAACAAGAAGAAGAAAGCGCGAGCACGCGAGCGACATGGCTAAGGAATAAAAAAAAAAAAAAATGAAAAGAAAAAAGAAAAAGCCAAGGAAAGGAGGAAAAGAAACGTCGGACGTGAACGCAGCGCAAGTACCTCATTGGTGGAACCGTGACCGTTCATCTTGCCGTCACCTCTGGTATCCCATTACCGGTCTGCGGCGAAACGCTCCAAGGATCGTTCACCTTCTCGCATCGGTTCTCGAAAATGGCGCATCTCAGGTCGGTACGCCCTTCCGTCGACCTGTCCTTCGGCACACGGCTACGAATCTCCTC
This sequence comes from Osmia lignaria lignaria, assembly GCF_051020975.1. Lineage (NCBI taxonomy): Eukaryota > Metazoa > Arthropoda > Insecta > Hymenoptera > Megachilidae > Osmia > Osmia lignaria. The sequence goes on from NC_135035.1 coordinate 8,525,276, forward strand.
GGCCGACTCGCCACTCTCGATTTTCGTCAGGTTGGTCAACACCGGTCAAGGTCACGGCACGATCAACGCCGTGGCTAATTTCGTCCGTGTCTCTTCGGGTTCGACGACCATGCCGCCTTGGCCATGCTTATTCCTTGTTCGCGCGCCACGCTGCCCGAGAATTTTATCGTCGCATCGATCGAACGTATCCGAGGCTTTGGACAACGAAATATCTGTCGACCGACACCTCGTACAGGATGAACAGGTTCGAAACACAGGTCCGACACTTCTTCACTTCACAAACCGTGACGAGTTTTCACTCGCCTCATCCCCGTCACGATGTTTCGACGGAAGAACGCGATTCGAGTTGAAGGAATTGAAATTTCGCGCCAGTTTCGGACAAGTGTTTCGTGAGTAGCGTATAGAGAGCACTGGATCACTGGGCTAATTCGTGATTGCGTTAATTGTGATCGATCGAAAGAAGGAATAACGAGAGTTTGTTCGATCGAGACGCAACGACGAATCGATCTTTCCCACGTCCTTCGCGTTGGAGCGCTGTTCGCGGACTGGAGAGGTCCGCATCGCGCGTGCACGGAGCCCATCCGCTATCGCCGCAGGTAGACACCCCACCAAATACGCGGACAGACCGGTAGAAAATTTGTGGTCGAATCTTTAACAACCCGCTGTTACACCGACGACACTAAGAATTATACACGACCGCTTTCTGATTTATCCTCACAACCGCCTGTCGCGGAATACATTTATTTCGTAATGTATAGACAACGGGGCGTTGTTTATCGTGAGTTCGTTATCGCGCCGCGAAATAATTCACACTTTCAATCTCCCCCGGATGATAGTGGATTCATAATTCATGCATAGAAGCGTCAAATAACGACCGGCTTTAAAATTTACCCTGGTCGTAATTCAAAATTCCTAATTATTACTCTGATCAGCTGTAACAAATGACCTGATACGTACCACCTACAGTCCACGAAGAACTTGGTCTCTTCAGCATTCGAATCAGATCTCACGACGACTCAATCTCACCGAATGACAGTACATATACATGTCACTCAAACGTCGAAGCCTCAATAAAGCAAGTTCAAGGTTCATCTCTGACGCGTGCACGTGCACCGTAGCTAAGGAAGATCTATCCGATGGTAGGATATAATAGATCCTTCCATAATGGCAATAAATCGACGGGAGAAGGGTACAGAGGATACAGCGTGTCCCCGTAAATTGTGCCTACTTTCGCGACACGGTGTCGCGGGTTCGCGGCGCGTTTAATCACGGATGTTATTAGTCATTAGGCCTGTGTTACCGGCCGCGGAGTCAGTGTCACGATACCGCGAATCTTCTTTTTCGAAACGTTCCTCGTCACGTTTTATCTTCACCGTCTCGTCTTACCTCGTACGATCGACAGCCCCGACCCCGCGCTCCGAATCCCGTTACATCCCTCGCACGCGATCCCATCGATTTTCCTTCCGCGATTCGAAAACGCGTTCCAACTCGCGCGAATGCGAAGAGAGGAAAAAAAGAAATTCAAATTTCCCTTCGGTTCCCGCCTCTCGTCGCGTTTCCCTTCATCAAGCGTCCAAGTGTCGCCTATTCATCTCCGTTTCTTAAATCAACACCGCCAACAATCTGGCATTCATCGCGAACAAGGATATCAAGGTAGCTCGCATCCGAGCTGCTGATGGTGCATCATCTCTTGGTGCAAAGTCGCGACTGAAAATAAAGAGAAAGGAGATAAAGATGACGTATCATCACAGAGGCAACACGGTTCCAGTGTCCTCCCAGTGGAAACAATGCACCAACGATCCTCCATCTTTCCGGGCCCATTCTTCGTCATCGTTGCCACGAAAACCATCCTTCTCTGTATTTCTTCATTTTCATACTTTCTAGTCATTTTTTCATTTGGACACTGCGAGAGAGCGTGTACAAGTGCCCTATTAAAGTGAACGCTCCAGGAAGAAGAATTCTTTAATTGCTGTAATGAAGGTGATTTCGAGTCGTCATCGAGCGCATTTTGTCAAAGGCGCGTCGCAGCGAGAGGGTTAATATATCGAGCCGTTGCAGCTGGGCGCATCTCGGCGAGGAGGCAAGAAGATGGAAGAAGAAGAGGCAGGAAGAAGGACGAAGAACCGGGAGCAACGTTACCCATCGTCTGGTTTCCCCGGTTCTTGCCGGCTGTTTACAATCTTGGAAGGTCGAAGTGGTGGTACGGACGGTGTGCTAGCACCAGGTATGGTAGCCACGGCTTTCGTACTTGGCGAGGACGAGATGCGAGCACGGTTTACAACGGCAGGACGGTCGATGCACCTCTCGCGACCGGGCTGGTAAGCCTCTTGCCGTGTATCCCGTCTGTTTAAACAGCCTCCTGGAGCCCGCTAAAAGGGCTTGGTCGCTCCTGCTCACTGCTCCTCCCTGTTACACGAGCCAGTTTAACCGCAAAGGTGACCGTGCACCGGGGAACAAGGACGCGTTCAGAAGTTGGCGAATCAGCGAACGACGTGACACGAATCTAGCGCGAAAGAACATTGAGCGCGGACCAGGGAGAGAGACCTATAACGGTGGTATCGATTTTAATACGAACTCAAGAATCCAAGTCGAAAAGGGTTCGATCCCATCAAATATTCGAAACTGTTCAATTGAATTGGAACTGATACAGAGGAGGGCATTGATCAGGAAGTTAAGAGAAGTTTGGCTTGTTAGATCACAAAGCTTTTGGCGTTTGGGAAATTAATGGTGTTAGGTCGAATTTCGAAAGTGTCCATCAAAGGCTCAACTCCTCTGGAGTTAGGAGGAGAATAGAAGCGAGTTGATCAGACTTCAACGAGCTTCGATCTCAAAGAAACGTCTGATTCTCCATATTCGATGAATGATATCGTCGGTTTAACTGGTCCCAGCGGTTCTCAGCTGGTATTCGCTCCAGTTCCAGGAGAAAAGGCGTTAGGGCTGAAACGATGATATCAATACCTTCTCGCAACATACGTTACACAGACGAGGAGGTATCTGGTGGAGATAGGAGACACGATGCATATAGCTGGCTCGTGTACACGGTAGCGTTATAATGTTACACGGGACTCTAGATAGCTGTACTTTCTAGCCAATTTCCAGCTTAATGCCGCGCGTGTTTGTGTAAACGGGCGAAAGCAAGCATGATGAACACGATATATCATCATTTTTCCTAAGTAGTACGTCGAAGAAAAATTGCGTAGAGAAATTGTTGGCGTACCGCTGGTAGAATCAGTTATCCAAGACAATTTTGCCATTAAACGGAAATTTAGAAATCTGGATGATCTAACGTAACAGAAGTGCTTGAAAATGATCAAGCATTCGTTGTAATATCGTCACGCTTTCGTGCTTGATTTCTGCTCGATTATTCATTCGAAATTGGCGAAATTTTTTCATTTTCAAACACACACGTGGTGGTCCAGCAAAGAGAGATGGCACGAGTTCAAGGCGACGAAACGAATATTTCCTGTGGCTACCGTGTCTGTAACGAATTACATCACAGACTGTTATAAGTCCGACATTCGTACACAATACCAGAGCGACGGAGCGAAGAGATGACGCGACGAGTCCTAGAAAAAACCTTCGAGCTGCCTCGAATTTCAAAACGTCCAGAACGAACGTGACCTACACGTAATTCTTCTACGGAAGAAACGGAACGGACCGGCTGCTTTTGTGCCTCCACGAAAGGGCAATAACGTTCGTGTACAGGCCTGTAAACCTAACAAGCCCGAATCGCCAGCTCGCCTCGCTATCATACCGAACAGGAAGAAGATCGATGATTCGATAACTCGCAAGGGCGGTGTATCTGATCGCGGATCTCCCATTAGTTCCATGTTTCTCTACTCATTAATATCGGGAAATGCCTCTCGGGTCGCCAATTACACGAGGATCGTTATCTTTCTTTTTCTAATCAAGCTGCATCGATATTCGGCTACTCGAGTTTCAGTAATTTCATCGAAAATTTACCAATCGCCAATTACTGATAATCCTTGCGATAATTAATGCGTTAACGCGTTAAAAAGCCAATATGTTCGGACCAGTTCGAGCATTAATCGCCAGAAGACAGGCTGTACGAGATTCCTCGACTTTCACCATGACGGCCCTGAGAGGAGATCCAGCGGAGCGAATTCTTGCCGCCGGTAATGGAAGCTCTCCGGCGTCGAAATAGACGTATCAAAGGGATCGTAGCCGACCGTTTTGTTCGCGGTGTGGCCACAAAACCTTCGCAACAAACGACGTATCGCCACTTACAGAAGGAAGTCGTGCTCTCCTACTGTCCGTGGCACGTTCTCTCCTCCATGTCTACTGTTCATCCTTCCGCTACTTTCTGTGTCCGACACGTGTGCGCGCACACTCGTGTATGTGTGTGTGTGTGTATGACCGCGAGTGTGACACAGGAGTACTTCAAGATACGAAGAAGGTAAGGTAAGTAAGGCTCGTGCCCTGCCCGGTGACTGAACCCACACCGTGTTTCACACACTGAAACCGAGACGACTGGGTCTATTCCCACTGGAACGCTTGTTCGCTCTCGCGCACACGCTCGTGTGGTCATCGTATCGACAAAGACTTCGAAGAACCGAGAATCTCATCGACCACGCCATTTGCTGGCGTGCTCGAATTAAGATGCATCTACTAACTGGGATCTTCAGCGTGGTCCTTGATTACTTCCGGTACCATTCCGCGAACCAGACGCGTATCACCGTGGAATCGTGAAAAATCATCGATGGATCTACGCAAAGCGGAGATGTCGAGTCTGTTCGAAACGTTTTGTTTCGCGTGTTCGAGGCACGAGAGATTTGTTTGAGTACCAGGAAGTACGAACGACAACGTGCTCGCTCGGGAGAGCCTCTCCGTGTACGAGGAAGTGCCCTCCACGTTTCCCTCTGTCGCAAAGTTTCCGAGAAGACACCGGCTTGATTGCGGACGCTAATTCGCGCGAAATGACGCGTCGTCCAACCGATCTAATTGCTGTTCGTTCGAAAAAACGAAGATGAAGGGTTGGTAATGGTCACTCACCTTGTCCTCGCAGCTCTTGTGGCAGATGTACTTGCAGACTGAAACGATAAAAGAATTTTAATAGGACTTTCTTTCGATTTAAACAAAGTAGGTTTTAAGAATCTTCGGGTTTTGATAATTATTAATTAAAAAATTAATTTGTATCTGATAAAGTAGATTAAAATGAATAATAGAAATATGTAATTCATAATTGTATGTAGGCTAAGATACTTTTGTATTATACTTTAAAAATAAAATTTTTAAAGAAACAACTCTTCTTTCATTTTTCGTTGCCCTTACAAGTTCTCGATCAATAAGTATTTGAATTACCCTCCACTTTTTTGCGTTCGGTTCTTCCCAAACTTTCTTACCATCCACCGTTTCAACAGACCTACCGACATAACCCTTTCTGACCGCATGTAAGATACAGGAAGTGAACTTATCGACTCACCTCTGCAGCACGATGCCTGTTTGATCACCGCCTGATGGCACAAATGGCACGGACGCGGCTTGCGCAGCTGCTTCGTTCGGAACACGTGACATTGCGGTTCAAAATCGCTCTGAAATCAAAACAAACACTGGATTAGTGTTAAAAATCTATAAAAAAAGTAGCATTAAATTTATCAAACCTCTGATACACGATGGTCCAGTCCTTTTTTCCATGAATTTTTTTAATGGGTACGATTAATTAGCGCACAAGTACCTCTTCAACGAGGTCTAGACGGTCCTAAACGAAACTGCTCTGTTCAACAAGGTTTTTGGTCCCGAAAAAATTCATTTTTCCACTCGAAATTACTATTCATAATCTCGTAATAAATTACACCGAACATGATGAGGGTCTCTCTTGAAAAAACCTCCAAATTCATTAGAAGATCTAAAGGAGACGAAACTACCGATATTTCTCAGCTCTTTTTCATTTCGAATCAATGCTGAATTCGTTTATGACCCATAAACGAATACGCACGTTATTTAGAGAGATTCTTCGCGAAGTTATGCACAAGTAATTGCTCCGGGCACTTAAGACGAACGCGCGATGAGCAGGTTCCGATTATGTACACGCAACAACCAATTCCCTGTTCCCTGTGAATACCAGAGGCTTTCACCGAGGTTGTTCGATCGATCGGCATTCCCAGAAAACAATATGTGGGATACGAGCCAAAATTTTAGCCAACCACATCGTTCGACATCGCTGCCCCGCGATTCCACGAGCCTCGACAAATTATTCAATCGGATTCCAGGGAATTCGATCGCGCCTTTCGATATTCCGCATCTCATGCATTTCTATAATGTTTACCATTCGTCTCTATGGTGCTCGACTGGCTTTTTCCCGCGACTTTTTCCCGCAAAGAGATACTATTAGGATCATCGACAGATTCAGTATTTTCTTTGAAGTCTGCTCACTGAGAACATTGATATTTATAACATTTTGTAATATGATTCGATAGAAATTCAGCCGCGCCAAGATTACGGTTCTCCTTCAAACGAATAATAATTTGAAATGGAGAAGCGTATGCGTCGGTCGAGCGATCAGAACTCGGCTTATTGTTCGATAAAAGAAAAGAAGAACAGAGGCTATATGCGACCACGTTTACGATGACATTGAATGCAGCCAGCTTTTGCATACAGTGACCAATAAGGAAGCTCGTTCTTCCGCCTCCGTGCTTTGGCGAACGTCGGGTGACAATAATTTAACCGGCGACTCGTGGCCAGGCGATAAAACTGATAATTACGAAATATTACGGTCTCTCTTAATGGCTCGCTATTTTACAATCTACGTCGGACGAACGTGCCGTTGCCCCTGTATGGGAAACTTCGATAAAACGAAACGGGGAAACGATAAACGGTGGATTCTCATTGAAAAGCTTATCAATTGAACGTTATCGCGTTAAAGTTTAAGAAATTTCGCTGTCCAGAGGCGCGAATCGTACCGGTGAATGGGAAGCAACGGCAACACAGAGGAAGCCGAAGTAGTGATAAGGAAAGTATGGGAACGTGCGTGGAATGCTAGACCAATGTTGCGTGTTCTTTGCTATTGGGTTAATTGCAGGCTGCGTGAAACCAATGACACAGAAATATTCGCTGCAATTATCGTTCCTTGGAGACCGATAGAAAAAAAACCTCGGAATCTCGTTGCATTGGTTTTTTAAATAAATTTCTGCTATTCGTTAACTTTTAAAAGGACTCTGTTTAGTATGTCACGTTATAATTGCAATTAGGTAAGAAATTGAGAGTTCAAATTGAGAAATGAAACGATGACACTAATATGATAACGGATACGTTAAAATAGTATTCTGAATTCAAGAAATGCTTGATAATATCTGCAATTCATGTCTATCTGAATGCAATATTAATACATTATACTGCAGCAGCATGAAAACAGAGTTCAAACGGTTCGATTATGGAGGAAAATGATAAGTGACAGGGCTATTTAAATTCTCGGCAGTTCCACGTTCATCGTGGAATGATTAATAACGATGGGAATTGGCAAGCAAACGATTGAATAAATAATTTCGTTCCAGCATCGAGCCAATCGATCTCCGATGAAAGTTGCGCAAAAGACTTCAATCGTTCTGTAATTGATGTTTCCCGTGGAATCTCAATGCTACTTAATTTCATCCTTTCCATTCGTGATTACGATTTATCGATCACCCTCGCCCCGTCAATGGAAAAACAATAACGTTTCTTGCGGTCTTACGATTTCACGGTAACTTAATTCCATCTCGTTGCGGTCGATGATCGTAAATACGTGTACGTATCTCGATAACTAATTGCTGGATTCATTAGTACAAGTGACCTTTGATGCCCGACGAATAAACCGGCGCCATTGATCACGTACGATTAATTGATCTTTAATCTTCAAGGGAATCCATTGAAAATCCTGCGATCGTTCATTACGTGCCAGTCAGTCAGCTGCGCTCTCACCTCTATCTTCTTTCCCCTTTTTACCTTTCTCCGGGAACGCGATCTGCCTCGAGGTCGAGGTCGCCATTGACCCATGCAAATCCTTTTTTCTTACCGGCAATAAGTAGAACTCTTATAAAAATTCGAATATTTTGACTGGGAGAATTATTCGAATAGTCAAATCATTCCTAGGTTTACAACCCCATCAACCCCTTGTGTACCATCGAAACGCAATAACGCAACGGAGCATGCGAAACGAGAATTGCGTCAAGACAGAACAAATTCAGCATTTGATTCGATCCCAAGGGGGAAAGAAGAGTTTCAAAGAGAGTAATCGGATCAACTGACACTTGGAATTTTAATAGCCGTGACAGTGTCGCGATTGCGTTTTTCCGTGGACCGGAAATTCGTATCGAATCGTAAAATTCCGATTTAAGACAAGAAATTTTGTTTCTCGAGATCTGAATATTCGTAGTGCTCGTATAAAATCATTCAGTATTATCATAGACAATATTTACAATGGACCTGATCATCGGATAGATCCTTTGAAGTGGTAACGACGAGCGCCTCTCACTCCATAAATCCAATTTCCCTTTACGCCCATTGTGATCGGCGCTTCACGCGGGAAGCCAATTTCAACTTGGAGGACCTCGATTAGATCAAAGCTGCACACCTCGGACGTAACCTGGCAAAAGGACGTCGGATGGCTCGTTGGTTTGAAATGTTACGAATACATTCGTCTAAAATCAACTTACCCCAACGTACAGGGCGCTCCAGTGATCGTGGTACAAGAAACCACCCCATCTTTGAATGTACAGTATCGAGCAAAGTAGACTTCCCTGAGAAAAATTGCATCACAGGAATTTTCAGGATTTTAATTTTCACGATACTAATATTAAAAGTGTGTTAGAAGGAGAAAAGAATACTTATGGGGGTAGTGGAGAACGCGTGAACCCTTGGAAGCCTAAGTAGATGGGGAGATTGCCATTTTTCCAAGGGAAATCTATCATGTTTGGTACTGTACCATGGCTGAGACACCCTATACAATGGAGAAGGTTGGAAACGCGATGGAACGTGGTTAGAAGCGAGCAAGCGTGACGAGCATCGAGTTAACATCAGAGCTTGCAAAGGAGGATCGGGTTGTTGTATTTCCAGGGAGAGAAATAGCGAATTCAGCCCAATTTCCAGCATCGTTGTTAATTAACGGAATGCTACCTATCTGGTGCTCGCGATCGTGGAACTGACACAGAGAGACACTCGAACTACTCTGTATCAAGTTGAACGAGTTCAAAGTTCTGGCAACCGAGTCGAGTGGAATTAAGTGCGTTCCGTTCGGGACGATACATCGGTCGGTTGGTCGGTTCGCGAACGGTTTATTGCTGCAAAAGCGTTCGAAAGAGTAGAAAGGAACGAAGGCGAAGCTTCGGAGCAGGACGAGAGCTGGAACAGAGGCCGCTTTGTCGGGTTGTGTTTGCGCTTTGACTCGGAACACTTCGGCTCGCATTAACCGCGTAGATACAAAGACATACCCGTACCGAGAGATCACATATATTATATTCTTTCTCTCCTTCTCCCGTTCGCGTGTCTCCCCTGCTCTTCTTCGCTGTATTCTTTCAGTCTGCCTTCAAAGAGACGTTTTTATCCCCTCGCTAAGTGCCACGGAACGCGCGATTACGCGAGACTATCGTCGGGGCTCTAGGCGCGGGTATTGATAATGACGTCTGCATGCTGATTTTATGGAGTTTCTCGTTAAAAGCGAAGTTTCGTTCCAATAGAATTCTGACAAAATTTAATCCTTAAAAATTGCAGATTAGAGATACAAAAACGCCCAATTTGTTATTTGTGACTCTGAGAAAAATTCAGTTGATTCTATACATTCTATAATCCTCACAGGAGGGTGGTGATATTTTCCTACAGGACTGAGACAGAAGTAATCTGTACGTATGCGAAAAACATCCTACCATCAGCTGAACAAAAATGAGCTGGAAGCTTTAGATACATCGATACCGAGTAGCGGGGCTCGTAAATACAAATTCATCGAGCTGGAAAAAGGGGAATACGAGAGGGACAGGCAGAAAGAAGCTCTCCGTAGGAGTGTCAGTCGTCGATCGAGTTGAAATACGATTTAACAGGGTGGTCTAACGCGATAGAAACCACGTGTGCAACGGAGAAAAGATGAATATAAACGAGGCTAATGCATCGAACGACAACATCTTTGCGCGGATGATAGAGCGTGCACAGGAAGAGGCTTGTACCGTCCGTTGGAGCTTGAATGGTACGGTGGCTTTAAATCCAGCGTACTTCCTCGAAAACATCTCTCTACGATCGCGTTACACCGCTTGGAAGTCGTGTACGGAATAGAGGAGGAGCTGTACCGTGAAAGATGCTGAAGAAGGAGGACGGCAAGGGACGAAGAATTATCGAGGCCAGGATTGAGAACAGCGAGTCTCAGAGAGCTCAAACAAACTGCAGAAGCGTACGGTTTGCATCTGCCTGCTCGTCCGCCATCGTGACGGAACGAACATCCGCGACCTGTTTGCTCGAACACCGTGGTAATTTAACGAAACACCAAAGAAACGGTGCCTTTTAATGATTTTTATCAAAATCGGCCGATTGATACGAGACAGCCTAAAACCGAGTGATTTATGAAAGGTCCAGGATGTTCTTGCCTAAATTTGCCGCGAGATCTTAACGCATACCGACCCCGATGTCCAAGCGGCTGGCTTCGAATGGAAATTTATTCGTGCGCGAATAAATTTTCGGTGCTCGTTTGCGCTCCTCCTTCGATCAACCGAGCGCACACCCAAGTCCCGTATCGTTTCTCCTCGGTTTCGTTCCCTTTCCGCCACGGATTTACCACGCCGTTGGCACCAGGGATTACCAATCAAGACCGTACCCATCTCTCGATCCTCCTTCCACCTTTTATCTCGCTGTTTACCCTCCTCTTTTTCTTTCTAGTGCTTTTTATTCGGACGCCGCGCCCGGAATGCCGATGACCTGACCCACGACTCCGACTTTTCTGAGTTATAGTTCTGCTCGCGGCCGAAACGCCGCGATTCTACACGGCTGTGTGCCTGTTCGCGGAAAAAAATTCAGCGAAACGAGGGGTTTTTTTTACAAAGTACATCGCGATACTGTTCATCGCTGAACGAGGTACTTGGAAAAAGGAGAGGATTTTAAACCGAAAATGGAACTGCCTCGTCCGGGGCTGTGATTCTGATTTTTTATTCCAGTTTAGGGAAAACGAACAAAGAATAATGAATCTCAGTTTCATAGAATTACACGGACCTTCGTACGCGTCCCATTTCGCGGTTCGTTATTGTAAAATTGTCATGAAAGTTCTCGTATTGTAAATGAACCAACGCGTAGTTTCAGCTTTTCACTCGACTGATAAATTATCCCTCGCATCGAAGATGGAATCCGCATTCCTTTACACAAGGAACGTGCAACATCTACATATCGATCATTACTCGATCCTCCGAGGCAGAAGGATCGAAATAAAAGCCGCTTCAGCGAGAATGACCACCGTTAACGCTGCTAGCTACCGCAGTCTATCCCGATTCGAATCTCCTCTTACGCGAGAACAGTCAAGACATTTTTCCCCATCGTCATCACGATGCAACCGGAGATATTATTGACACGGAGAACTCGAATTGCACCGGCACGATCGTGCCATCTACGCGGTTAGACGAGCGGCTAGATCTCGCTGAAAGATCCAGATACACGCGGATAACGAAGCCCAACGCTGATGCTTGACACGCCGATGGAGATTACGTTGCACGTGCAACACGGCCTGGCGATTCAGCTAGGCGAATGAAACGCGAAATGACCAGCCTCTTCCCTTCGACCGGTTTCATTTAGCGAGCGGATTTCAGCGTGGGAGTGTTCGCGATCGCCGCCAATTGAATACAAGCGCGTCAACGGCGCCTTTGCGCGTCAACCGGTGCGAAAAATTCGGCACAGAAGCTCGCAACCGGCAGATTGAACGGGATAAAATTCTCTTTTAAACGACGGAGAGGCGTGGGTGGTAAATGGGAACTTTAGCGGGAACGGTAACCCAATGCTGAGTTAATCTTCGGGTAATCTAGCGCTTGTTAGGACTCCTCGCTTCCGCTTCGGTAAAATAGCGAAAGAGGAACTGCTCGACTGATTTAGATAAGGAAAAATTATTGCGTTAACGTGGAACCGTTTTGCAGCCGGTCAAATTAATCGACTTTTCTTCCCGTTCCCGGAGCAAAGGATCCAATCGTTCAAAGTCACTCGAACACGCGCTCGTTGCGGTAAGATAAGCCTCGACATCGCCTCTGCTATCATACTTTTTCCCCGTTGCGATCCGACTGTCACGGTACCAATGTGTTCGTCATTCATCACGGGACTGCAAGGAATCCTTGCATCCCGAATCACCGTCTCCGGAGAAAAATAAAGGATACACGGGGATTACCAGCTGCTACGATGAATACCGAAGTTTCAAGGGACCACACAAATTTTCGAAATTTACGACGTGTACCTTTCGCGGAATCGCGTCTCAACAACCATCCTAAACGATTGATTTATCGGAAGAATTCTGAGAGCGTACTGATTTATTATTGCTCGGAGTTTTGCTTCCCACGGTCTTCTCCTTTTTAACAAAAATTATTCTACGATCAGAATTTCCTGCGAAGATACATCGTCTATTGAAGGCAATAACAGGAAGACAGGCGTGATACTTCAATTATGACTTGTTGAATATCTATTGAATAACAACCTTCTCCAGACGGTGATAAGAATGGCACTGACCGAAGAGACGAGAAAGTCTCTCGCAATTCTGCTTTGCAATATTTATCTCTGAATTGAATATAATTTTCATACGAATCACCAGTTTCTAGATCTTATTTAATAAACGACGCGACTGTACAAATACGATCAAGCAAATGCGACGATTTCGCAAACCATATTTCATCATCGTTATCAATAATGCTGTAACGTACAGCGCAGATAATACAGTGACCCGGAGAAGAGCAACAAAAAGAAGTTCACAGAGTCCGTATTGAGTCTGTCAGAGAAACGAATCGACCTCGATGCCACTGTTCGACTACGACCAAAGTGAAACGAGGAGAAACAGCTTCGAAACTATTACGCCAAACTGGTAATCTCATCTGCGAGCGGTTCGGATTCGCGGTTTTAGCTAACGATGACAAACGGCTCGAGATTATTTGGTCGATCATGATTTCTCTTACACAGGGTGTTCAACAAATCTCGGATATGCGATTTCGGATATTTCTTATTTTCTTTGATGGATGTAATAAAATTATAAGAATGAAATTCCTGCATTTTTGTGTCACCCCGCGTATGTTGCTCTCTTGAATCTGTTACCTGAACGAAACGAGCGAACGGGCCAATAAGCCAGCGAACAGGCACGCTGAAAAATGGCACACCTTGTGAAACCCACCACGGAGTCCTAAATCTCGGACCCGTAAAATCCGGCGTTACACGTTTCGCTCTTCGCTTTGGAGCGTATTTCTAATGCGAGAAGGTGTACAGCCCGCGCGGAGTGTATAAATCCAGCGTTATTACACTCCCTTTTTCCGCTCCTCTATCGAAGTAAATGCGAATTTATCGCGCGTCGCGAATCAAACGAGCCGGATACATAAAATTTCGCCCCGTGGCAACGAGGAAAAGGAAAGGTACGCGCCAGCCGGATTACGATGGTCCGAGCTGTTCCAAGCGAGTATACAAGGCTTTAACCATCAGATTCAACTTCTTATATCTTTTTTTAAGTATCCAGTTAAACTACCCTACATCCTATTTATTTTATTTGAAATATTATACTCGATATCAAAATGAGCCATCATAGAGTGATTCATTATTTTTATAATTAATCTCCAACCCATTGGATCCAAAGTTTTGTATCTAAACCCTGTTCCTTTCCTAACATGCCACCATCGAGGTCGGCATAGCGCCATAAAAAGGGAAGAAGACACGCATAGAAGGCCACACGTGTCCTCGTGTAGGGCGTGTGTTACTTGGAAACATCATAATCCTCGTTCGATGCGCATATGGGAGGAAGGCACCGTATAAATCTTCTCGCGGCCCTTCGTTACAGACGCCCTCGTCGTCGTGGAATTTATCCGTGGACGAGTTGACGGCCATCCACGCGGCTCCAGACACCATTCTCGAACAAAGCCTGCATGGCGTTCTTTGTGGCGACCGATAACTCGTTTGTTTCACAGACGGTCGTAATTTTTCTGACAGCAACCCCCTAGCCGCGAGGGGCGTAGTTCGAAATTGTATTTAAATACCTTCGAGTCTCTAACATCTTCTTCGTACATTATCAAACGAGATATTAGAAAGCTTAAGATCGGTATAATTTATTAAGGGTATTGTCTTCGAGGGTGTTCCGCCGTAACTTATAAATTATCAAAGTTTTCTAATAAACGAAGTAACCTCCTTCCTTCGAACGTCTTTTTATCCGCGCTATAGTAAAGAAGTTTCAAGGCGAACAACCATTTTTTTTCACTCATCGATTTCCGCGTTTCTTGCAATTAACTCTTCATACGTCCGTCGTCGTTTACACTCTTTCCTCGATTTCTTAACGACGTCGAGCATACGAGTGTTCCTCTTGTCGTCGAGAGCCACTTCAAGGGACGCGTTATTCACGGCTGCGAAGAGAAAGACACGCTTTATGATTCTCCTCTCGTCCGCTGGCCCTCGTCTTCCGGGGTCCCGAGCGGCCGCTCCACTTTCCTAGTTTCCACCATGTGAAACGTTCCTCGAGTTCTCGGCAAACGCTCGGGGAACAGCTGTCCTCGGCGCCGGTGTTATTACAGAGTCACCGATCACGATCGCGTTCCGCGTCATGATTCCCGATCTACCAGGGAATTCGAAAGCTTTTGACACCGCGGTGCAAAGTGGACGTCTGTTTGCAAATATTTTGCAATAGTATCGTGGCAATGTTTTTTAAAAAAGAACTTAGAGTGCTAATAGATAGATAAAATATTCTTTGTACGTGTAACATCAGTTCGGTCAATCTGACCGATTATAGCTGTGATATTTTGAATAATGTTTCCTGGTTTTATTTTAAAACGATATAAAGAGAAAGCGAAGTGAAACGAGTAGGAGATTCTAATCATAATAAGGGTACACGTGTATAATAATTTACGCCAGGATAGAAAATAATGTACTCCTAGCTGACAATTAACTAACGCTAGCCTCGTAATTACTTATCGCTAATTAAATCAGCCTCAGACTTATCTTCCACGGTCCTTCGTGCGTTCTAACAACCCCTTCAACCACGAGTGCCTCTTTTGCTCGTGCTGCCTAGAACCATCGTCCTCTAAAGCGCAAGCATCTACCACATGCCGTACGTAACGAGGCAGTAGAAAGAAACGAAACAAGTGTTTTAATTATATTTTAGATAAAGAACATCCGAGTCGTTAAAATTTCTATGACTAATTTCAGAACACCCTGAATACAAAGAATTAAAAAAATCTTATATAGAATCTCTAAAAGAACCAAAAGTGCAAAAATCGATTTATAAAAAAAGTGCATGTGCATCGCTACACTTGATTTGAGATACCTCTAAAACTATTCTGTTTTCAATATTTTACCGTAATATATAGTTCTCTACCAAAGTACACTTGTACTCAACGGTACATTTATCTTTTCAATCCTTCACGTATGAAACTCTTCCAGTGCCCGAGGATTAGAGATCTAAGTAAATATTAGTCGATCGCTAAACGTTTCATACTGGAACCCCTCTAATTTTCCCCTGGTCGTGTTACCTTAGCCTGGGGCGAATTTTTTCGCGCGCCAGTTCTGCCCGATAAACGTCCACTCCCGAGTCGTTTGGATTAAAATAATTTTCTATCTGACCGTGTAAGAATGTCCTGCCTTGCGCCATGTAACAAAAGTAGGATAATGACAGAGCAGAGCACCAATGAACGCGGAACGATTTGAATTATCCCGAGTGACGCTTGCGTAATACCGATCGTTCGATCGGTTTTACTAAAGCAACTATCTGTGCTGTTTAAGAAAAAAAAAGGTTCGGTGGCTTTTAGCCAACGATCACGAGGAATCGTAATTTGAAAATTAGAATAAATTAAATTATAGTATAATTAAAATAAAGTCAGAAATGAAACTGTTTTTGAAGCCTTGGGTATTTGAAGGCGGTTCGATTAACTCGTCGCGATTCACCGAAACCTCCCGCAACCCTGAGATCATTCAGAAAACGCTTCACGTACGCACCTATGGGTTACTCACGTCTCCACGTGGCGCACAAGACATACCAATCACGAACAAAGAAGCATCGCATCTGTCGGGAGATCGTTTCGCATAGCTGCACACTATGACCAGAGGTTACGTAATCGGTACGCACATTGTGTTGGCCATTTTCGATGCGTTCGACGTACACTGATCCTCGGGAACACGAAGCACAACGTTAATTAACCGCGAATACGAATTATCTGGCATCGGTAATTAACAGCGACAGCGAGGTCTTCAGGGTCGAAGATCTTTAACTGGTCAGATTTATTAAATTGAACAACATGCTTGTTTACTGAATTGGAAAAATATCTTCGTATCGGTGCCAATTAACACAATGTAATTTGAAGTATTTCAAGCAGAATATTAGAAAAATTCTTCAAGTTTGCAAGCAGTGAGAGTGCATATCTCAAGGCAAAAAGGAAACCCGCCTTTATGCAAAGCAAGAACGTATACTCCGAAGTTTTAATTAGCTATTTCTGGAACTCGCCACACGATAATTCATCATTAATAAAAGCTTTCGGTTTCCTCGGCGAAAAATTCAGAACGTATAATTTTGACGTACGATTCCGTGGGACGTTGTTATTGCAAAATGTGTAACGTTACAGGCGAGTATGTATCATGAAAGTTGATGATACCCATGGAGTTTAAGCACGATGGGAGGTTAATTCACCGCCTTTCTCTCTCTCTTTCCATGGAAAATCGTAAGTCAGACACTCGTGACGTGCCTATGCTCGATCGGCCGGTTATGTAACGTAATAATACTTGCGTTCTGCGTAATTGCAGTGTCCCATATTCGGACCCACCGCCTTCCTTCCATCCGCCTGTCCCTTTCTCTCTCTCTCTATGCTCGCACGATCGTGAAATATCGAAAGGAAGACGCGACTTGAAACGATCATCGGTTTCGTTTAACATTGAATCCTACCTCTTCAAGTAATACCTGATTACTCCACCGAGCAAACGATATACGATGTTTATGAAATCGTATAAATGTTGTGTAACAAATCACTGGAAGATCGAAGATAAACCCTTGTCTTACAATTTTATTATCTTGACCTCCTTAATTAACACTCTTAAGACTTCTATAAATTAATCGTTTAATTTCTACAATTTTTTATTTGCCACGCTCGCAAGAATTTCGAACCACCATAAACCATTGATAGAATCATGGTAACTCGAAAGCAGTTTGATTCCAATTTGTAACAATCCATCGAGGATTGTGTTTTCAGTATCGTCGTATTTCACACGTGAGTTTTGCACAAACTTGCTAATTGAATCGGGCAGACAGGAGGTTTGAAATTGAGAAATACACACGGCAAGTCACGAAGGCGTTCAACACACAACAGACAACTAGTCACGACCTCGTAACTATTTTGTCGGCTGATTGGTGTCGACGGGTTCGTCGCGTTCTCGTTGTCACCACTAATTGGTACGAATTAAAAAGTGGCTCTAATTCAAGGCGATTCGAATCCCGTGCGAATGAAAGTTCAAGGTCCCTATGGAATTCCTGTCCATTGTACAAACTCTTGGACGTTAAAACTTTCAGGGATCATCTTTTATCCCTGTACTATTGTTAACATGATCTCAACGCGACTACATTTATGCTTCTAATGGATGCCGAATAGATCTCATTGTCAGGGTCTCTGTTCCCGCGTGTGTAGTCACGCGAATCCCTAACAGAGCTCGCAGCATATCGATCGCAGCTCGTAAATCACTATTTTAAACGGCTAAACGACGTTCGCTTTAGCAACGATCGTTTACCGTGAACTTCTCGCTGGATCGCGATAAACAATGACGCCGGTTCCGAATGAAATATCGACGAGGCATCGATAACCACGAACGACTAAATGAATTAAACCTTCAATTACTTTACGACCGGGGTCCAATTGAAACAACGGGAATCGATTAAATCGTTCCCGAACCACTCTTCGCGAAACGAGTTTGATTAGCTCTGACCCAAATGAATTAAATTTATAACTTCATCGATTGGTTGATCTTTCATGAGATAATTTCAGGAAAAGAGTCAAATAAAATGAGATTGATTAATTTGAACGTGGAGGATGATCATCGTAAAAGAAGTCTCAATGATCAAAGCTATTGCGAACATGTGGCCCATCGTTATTAAAATTCTTTTGTGCACCACGTCAGTGCTTTGCATACAGAAAAAAAACTACATTTCTTTCTTCTCGGGTTCAATCACACTAATGGCGGTCGAAAGAATGCGTCTAGGCGATGTTGAAATTTTAGCCACGAGGTTGATAAACTCGCATGAGAAAGACTACTGTCGACGGTTTCCATGTACAATCATTACTTTTTTTTCTCGATTCCATCGAACTTAGCGTGTAACGAGTGGAATGGTTAGCGAGAAAAAACGTACGTCCTCGAGTTGGTTCGATGACGACACCGACGGTACCAATATCTTCTTAATGGATCCGCTTAACGAGTCGAATTACGAGCGTTGCCGGTCGATGTTGACGTTGGATCTAAAATTGCGTAGGGGCCATGTTATTCTGTCAATCATTATTGACTGACAAGCTAATTTACCATCCGAAGCCGTATTCTAGGGTCAGATACACGCTGTATGATCAATAATACCGGGTAATTCAGCACGGTTCGCTCGGGGACAAAGGGATTTATTTGTTCGATCTCGAGTTCTCTGTTATTCTGTTAATTTTCTCATTCAACCACAAATGACTCAATCCGAGCCCAGTCGTCAGAAGACGAAGCGCGCTTTGTAAGTCACGCAACGTCTTCGAGATGAACTCGTTTCCGGCGTTATTGGTGCCGCGTGAATCGCAGAAGAGCACCGTTCGTTCGGTCCACGGGATAATTAGCTGGCAGGCCTCGGAGGAAGATTAGCGAAGCGGAGAAGCGAGTTGGTCGTCGCGTGTTGCCGACAAGTAAAAGCAATTTCATGTAACTGCGCTGCAATCGTGATTCTTTCGAACCGTTCAACGCAGGATGATAAGGAAAATTTAAAAATTCATCCGAAGGATCCGAATCCTCGCGTCGACTGAAATAAATTCTGCTGGCTGTACAGCCTCGCCGATTATGAAACATGAACGGACTAGGAAGACGAAGCACCTCGGCCCGACTGGCTGAGAGGACATTAATCCTTGAGCAAAATTCTCTACCGTCGATTACCGTACTTTCAGGACACGCCTCGCTGTGCGCGCGTTATACATCAATCCAGCTCGGTTGCATCGCTGCCTCGCGTAGCCCGTTGACCCGCGGGTAAACGAGCCCCGAGACACGCGAGTGTTTCTCAAGCGGACCGCAATTTAGAGGAATTAATGCGCGCACCTGTGCGCCTAGAATCGCTTGACAAATCTCACGCTTCAAGTATTCCTATTTTCGCGATGAAGATGAATTTCGCGAACCAGGGATTATTATGAATAGGTCCTAGTCGATAAATGTGCAGGAGCAAGATGTCTCGTGCCTGGGCCATCAAACTTTCGAGAGTCCCTTTGGTTAACAATAAAAAAATTTTATTCAATATTTTTTGACAAATGAAAGTCTGTGTAGACATACTTAAAATCGCGGGTTTGGAAATTCATCCCCGAAAAATATAAGTGATACAACGAGCTCATGAATGCAAATGGCAACTATTAATTCAAAAGCTGCCATTAAATTTCATGATCTTTGAATTTCCAATAATGGTCCCGTCGCGTATGAAACCTAGAGTCCAATGCTCGTGAATCGCCGAATTCGTGTCGCGTACTTTCGATAATTTCTACAGGGATTAACATAATGAAAATTCTGTTGTTACCGATTCCTAAATGATTCTACGGAGGATCCATATCTGTACACGTTTACACGTGTTCGTATCTCGTTAGAGATCGTTTTGCGAGATGCATAATTATCGACCGTTCCATCCGCGACAACTCGCATTCAAATCGACCTACAGATCCATTGTCGACGATGTATCATCGATGCAAATGATCGAATTACGTAATGTCGTTTCTCATGCGGACCGGCCAGTTAAGCCATTGTGAGGTTATCGTTGGATCTCGGGTAAGGGAAATAGAAGTGTAGAATCGTGGTTAGAATGTTCGCTAAACCCGTCAACACCGAAAAATCCTCGATTGCCACACTTCGTTGCTCGCGGTGGAATTTTAATACACGTCCATGTTGTGTGGGACTTTCCATGATATCTGATTGCTAATGAGTTCACGACGAACAGAGTCTATCGACACTCTGTTGATATGTAAAAAAAATATTCCATTTGGTTTAAATAAAAAAATTCTATCGAGTCTAGGAATGCTTGTTCCACAAAGGGTTAAATATATTACACATGCCAGGTTTCATTAGAAAATCTTAAAAATAGAATAATAGAAAATGTATAGCAATCACATGGTATAATAATTCACCGGGGTCAAAGCACGATATAATTTATGGAACTGTCTTCCAAACGCAGTCTGATAGGAATTCGTTTCGCGCGAATGGAGCGCCGTTTTTCGAATACATAATTAGCGGTAATTGCCGGGCCTCGTAGCAGCCAACGGAATCGTCATAACTGTAATAGGCGTTGTCGATCGACAAGAGGCGAGCAAATTGGACGCGTCGAATTAATTAAGGCCACCGAATCGAGCCGGTGTGCAGAAGAATCATGCTCGGTAAAAAGGTTGTAACCGTGGCACAACATTTTGTCGTTAATTAACAGAATTTCAACGAGCTAGTGTAAATGAACCTACTCGATTATCAGATCGTCGCTCATCGCTGTATTCGAACAATAGCGATTTCCTTTTCGTCGTTATCGAACCAACAACGTTTTTGAAATTTCAAAACGACTTGATAAGACTCGTTCGCGATTCCATACGGCCTTCAGATTATCACACCAGTGATGCAAAAATATGCTGCATTGTAATGTGTCACTGTAAGTGGAACAGCTGTTAGCCTTAGCGTTTCAATAATCAGAAATGCTTGCAACACTTGTTGTTTTGAATAGAATAAACCTACATTTGGTGTACCAATAAACAATCCCCTTTTTGGGTCAAAATCATACTTATCTTTATGTATGACTATTGAAAATAAAAAATATATATGTATTCCTAGATAATTTTTCACTGCGAAATTTTATGCTAAGATATTACAACCAACGTGTCTTATGATAAAATGGTAATTACCTTGAAGGAATAATAAAGTTTGTACCTGAACTTTTAACGAATCTGAACGTTAAGAATTTCTGTCGTGTACACGTTGGAATGCGTTCAGAAGATTGTTTACGAGGCAGCTTATGCAAAACCGCTGGAACAAGTTGGCTTGTTCGAGCAAACGTCTTAGCGTGGCTTACGAGGCGTGGTTTAATGAACTGTTTGCTCTTAGAAAAGACCGCTTGCAACTTCCACGAGAGCGTTCGAGATTACACGGGCGAGTGTCTCGCCGTAAAAATGTGCGTGCGAATGTAAGCAAGTTTAAAGAAGACCCTTCAAGACGTCTTACTACGAGTATCCAACTATAATAACGAGCTTCTCCTTACGACGCTCGAGTCCGCGCGTGCTTTAGGCAAAAGCACGTCTGATCTTCAATCTACGAGTGTGTCTCACCTTCTTCCGTCTAACTAACTGAAAAAGGGGAGACCATGCGAGCGGGAACACGACATCGTGATTATCTGAACAGGAGAATCTGGAGAGCGACTCGCGGTATTTCTCTTGCGAACTGAATCTTAGAATTCATGCTTCGAAGATTTATGTATTTTCCAATCTGCTCTTTCTCTCGTCATAGAATTCATAATATCGGCTGTTTCGATATAAAACACGAAGCGGGGGTGAAAACATGTAGGATAAAGTTCGATCGACTGATCAAGTTCAGCAACCAGTTAACCGACAGTTAAGCCTGATGTCCTCCTGCGTCCGACTAACGACTTAATGACGGGAATTCGCCACTTACGGGCTCCTCCTTTTCTCCTCTTTCGTCGTTCATCCCGTTCGTCTATCGTCTTTCAGCGGAGCTTCTTCGTCGGCGACCAACATCGGCGTAAAACGAGCCAGTCAACGGTCGAGTAACAATGTCGAAAATTGGACGACGCTCAACAGGGATCTCCATTAACCTCGAGAACACGGGGCATCGTGCAATTACGTCGGGAAGAAATAAATTCGTGTTGGCAAATCGTGTCGGGTAATCAACTCGCATTAGACGGTGAAGAAGCGATATTACCCGCTTAACACTTTGGAATCAACCGCTCTTCTTCTATTAAACTGGCAACTAAAATTCTTCCGGCGGAATTACTCGTTCAATTTTAACAAATAATTTTCTTTTCTATATTTTATAAATTTCTCACGATCGATTCTCAACGGATGGAGCTATACGCGTCCGTATTTCTACCGATCTTGATGAACACCTTTGTGCAGCGTGGATAAAGATCGACGGAACCCTGTGGAATCTTCTCGCTGGTCGTACGTTTCTATGGGTGCTTCCCTGCTCGGAATAATAGCCGATGGCCCCTCGTCGATTGTGCCTCGTAACGCTAGGAAATTACATTACGACCGGCAGCTACCGTCTTGCGAATAATTGTTATGCACCAGCGACACGACATTGGCGTAGAACAACGTTCATGACTACGAACCTTGCGCGTTACACTCGATCGATCGATCTCCATAGTTCGGCAAACAATTGCCCTTTGATCTTTTCATTTGTTTGCCTCTCCAATTAAGAGGCTTCAAAGGAACGGTACAAATCGATCAGCCTCCAACATGAATTTCCTCGTCGACCAAGGGGATTCGAACGCCTCTTTGCTTACAGATTCGTTCACTCGGCCCCGCGACAGGAATTCGCCCGACGAAAATTCCCCTTTATCCTGAATTCATTAACCTTTCCGAGATTAATTATTCGTGACGGTCAGCTTCGCGTCGGTAGACCGCGGCTCCATTGGAAATCGAACTGGTTCTTTCGCAAGGGTTCCCTTATCGACTTTACATAATTAAACAGTCATTAAATCATAAGATTCATTTTTCTCGTCGTTGGATAGATATAGAGTTACCTCGAAATTTTGACTTTTTTAATTTTTACAAAATTGTCGTTACGATTCTTCCCGTTCGAATTTTTTTATTGGTAAAAAATGACCCGCCTTTGCGTGTTTTCGAACGAAAAAGATGCTGAGCCAAGCTTTACGTAATGGAACCTCTTTTTTCCCATCGTTCAAAACGAAGACACTCGGCCACAAAACACGCAGGTGGCGAGTCCCGGTCGCTTCTTTCCTCAGGATATTCGCCTGGCTTTTCTTCTCGTGCCATTGGTTCACGCGGGTTCCATCCGTCTGTTACGTTGCCAGCCTGTTCCTCGTCGCCGCAGAACGATTCAGGAAGAAGCTCGCGATATCGAATTTCTCGTGTATCGCGAGTTGATGCTATCGCAACCAACGGATCCCGCAGAATGGACGTGAGTGCTCTTTCCATAAAAGCCCTGCAACGTATACAGCTTCTCTATTCCGAGGAAAGCGTTCAACAACTTCAAACTTTGATTAAACTTCACTTTAAAACGTTCGATCGAGCCTTTGTTGCGAGAGTCTGGTACGCGCGAAACGTACAGTCTCAAGGCGGTTGTAAAGTTTTGCTGATTCTTGATAGCTTTTTTTCTTCTTTTGAAAGAATTTGCACAAAGGAGGGAATCAATTTCGTTTCAGGAGCAGAGGAAAGATGATAGGGTATCCACGTTGCAATGGGCGGATTATCTTGTCATCGGTGTAATGCTGTCAATTTCAGCGGGGATCGGGATCTACTACCGATTCACGGGCGGCAGACAACGCACGGCCGAGGTTAAACTGTTGGAAAATTAATTTCGACGCGGAAGATCGAATCGACGCGACGTCGAGCCGGGTTCGATCCAATATCCGTGATAAAACGTCGCTCGAAATAGCAGAGTCCGGCTTGGCACGTTCTTAGATCACGAGCGGCAACCGAGTTCGAGGGAGATCTTTCACCGCTATCGAACGATCGATCTTGCCGCGCGATAAATATTGCTATCGACACAAATTGCCAACTATCGAGAACGCTATTTAATTTATCGATACACCGCCGCTCGATCGGCCGAACGTTAATTAACGTCGAAACGTTATTGCGAATCGAGTTAGGGCCAGGCGAAAAGTGTCTACTCACACGGTACGATCGCTCTCCCGTGATAACGATACAATAACAATGATAACGTATGAATTGCGCGAACAACATTCTCGTCCTTTCTGCTACTCATTCCGTCGGAGGTATCGCGTCGAAGGCACCAATGAAATACTCCTTCATGATCGATCGATTCATTCCGTCATTCTACCGACCACGTGTTTTGATGTCAGAGTCATTCAACCCTTGAAATGATCCGTCTTCCGGGTGAGTAAGTTTTTAAACCGATACGTTTCTTGATTAACACCTACAGGAATACTTCTCGGCGAATCGATCGATGGGCGTTATTCCTCTAGCGATCGCGCTGGCGGTGTCTTTCATGTCGGCGATCACGTTGCTCGGAATCAGCGCGGAAAATTACGTCCACGGTACGCAAGTCACGCTGCTGTACTTGGGCGGATTCGTCGGTACACCGATCGCCCTCTACCTCTACCTTCCGGTTTTCTACAAGCTCAAGGCAACGAGCGTCTATGAGGTAATTGGCCAACGATCCATTTCAAATATCTTCCATTTTCTCTTCTTCTGTTCATCAGTATTTAGAAAAACGTTTCGGGATGAAGGCTCGTCTAGTGGCTAGCGGAGCTAATTTCCTTCAACTGATGATGTACACCGGCGTTGTGTTATTCGCGCCCTCGTTAGCCCTCGAAGCAACGACCGGTCTGTCAGGGACCACGAGCGTGTTGCTGATCGGGGTGATTTGTACCTTTTACTCGACCGTAGGTGGCATCAAGGCTGTCCTGATCACCGACGTCTTTCAGGGACTGTTGATGTTCGCCGGAGTCGCTTGTGTCCTAGGGATCGCGGCTACCGATCTCGACGAAGGCTTGTCCGATGTGTGGAGCACCGCCGAACAGGGCGGACGATTGAATTTTTTCGAGTAAGTACACACGGTCGTGTGTACGCGTACGTACACGAATGAAATTCCTCTCTAGTTTCAGATTTGATCCAACGATACGGCACACTTGGTGGTCCCTTCTGATCGGTAGCACCACCATCTTTCTCTCCTTGTACGCTGTGAATCAGGTTCAGGTGCAACGTTTGCTCACCGCCAGGTGCGTGTACTTAATATGATTACCGGACGGGATATATTTACCGGAGGATATGTCGAATTATGTTGAACTGGTTAATGGCCAATTACGAGGGACATTTTGATAAGCTTGAACGAGACAGGTGATCAGGTTTCATCCAAGTTTCATTAAAATTAGAATTAACTACTTGGAGTGTTCTTGATATAAATTGTATTAAGATTAATTTTATTGCAAGATCCTTGCAGCTTTCAATTAATATCCCATAAGTGCCATTTCTTGCGCAGGAGCTTCAAGGATTCGCAGAACGCGTTATTGCTGAGTGGTCCCATCACCTTATCACTGGGACTGTTGACGTCCTACTCGGGCTTGGTCCTGTACATGATCTACAAGGACTGCGATCCTGTCACATCCGGCAAGATCTCAAGCTTCGACAAAATAATGCCCTTCTTCGCTGCCGAACGGATGTCACGGGTTCCTGGTATCACTGGACTCTTCATTTCCGGTATCTTCAGCGCCAGCCTCAGTACCATTTCCGCCACGTTGAATGCTTTGGCCGCGATGGCGTTGGAGGACTACGTGAAACCTTTATGCCAGGCGACCGGTGTGCAATTTCCAAACGAGAAAGCTACTCTGATCGGTAAATTATTAGGTATATTCAACGGCTTGGTTTGCATGGCTGTCGCGTTCATGGCTAAATCCATGGGCACCCTGGTCGAGGCAGCAATAGGGATCTCCGGGGCCATTAACGGACCTATTCTCGGAATTTTTACGCTGGGAATGTTCGTCGAAAGCGCGAACGAGACCGGCGCTGTTGTCGGAACGATCTCTGCTCTGATCACCTGCCTCTGGGCAGCGTTTGGCAAACCGAAACCGGTGGCAGCCATTCTTCCGTTGTCCGTCGACGGCTGTGAGAACTCCACAGCGTTGCTTCGTTATCGAAACGCCACGCAACTTAACGGGTAAGTTTCATTTTTTGCTTGTTAAGAAAGTGAACTTGTTACAGTTGCTTTAATACACCCTGGCAGCGGTACTTCAAAGTATAATTAGGGGCTCTTGAACGTACTCTGAGAGTAGATAAATGAACCAGTTTTAAAACTGTTCTGAGAATGAAAATCGAGTTCGCTGGGATTTTTATATCTTCTCGTTATCGTCTTTTGATCATAGTTCACCATGTATAATATCCTAAGTACTAGAATCGGTGATTTACTATTCGATTCAACTTCTTCCTTTAGCTTTCTCTGTGTTCGGTTAGAAATGAACTGTGGCGCGACCCAGTTTCCGGAATCGGTATAAAAGGCTTCCCGTGATCATTTTTATAACCGTTCACGCTCCCAGACCGTTTCAACGAGATTTCCTTTCCAATAAGGAAATCGTAGACACACGTGTTACCAGTCGATTTAGCTATTGCCGCAAAAAGTCGGTAAAACGTTCGGCGAGCAAAGGTCGACAGATTGTCTAGCAATATAGAGCGAAAACGGTATAAATTTATTCGAAACGGAAGATTTCATCGACAGGTAAAAGTTAGCGTTAGATAAGAACGTTGATGAAGGATTAATTAAAATGAATCGGTTTCAGTATTTACGTTATCCTTGATTCTAATCACTTGCGACGCGATAACATGGGTGTGGAGGTATCAGGTGGTAGCAATAATCGGTTGAAAAGCAAAACGATTACTTCCCGGTTTCTTTTTCATACGCTGCTTTCTCATAACCAATGTACATCGTTTCCCACGATAGTAAGTAACGCTAATTGCCCGTTAATAAACCATGATTACGACCTCTTCAAGTTCTTGCCGCGTTCCAGCGGTATTGCTTTCTCTTCGCTAAACTACCGACAAGGTGTTTTTCGCCTTCCGTTTAGGAACGTCCTATCTACTGCCACGCGCTAAACCTGTTCGATCATTCGCGACGATAATTATTATTTTACGTTAGAATACGCCGTGAAATTTTGGAGAGAACAGAGTGTTTATAATTTATTCATTGGTGTGCTTGAAAATTATTCAAATCCTTGAGCAATTAAATTTTAATTTACAGTAGCACCGAGGCACCACCAGAAGATCCTTCTTACTTCTACTTGTATCGTATTTCCTACATGTGGTACAGTCCCATGGGATTAACCATCACGCTGCTCGTGGGCTACCTAACCAGCTTGCTCGCGAAGAGAATATGTCAGAAGGACACTCGTGAACCGGATCCCAATTTGTTCACGCCTCTCCTGGCGTCCAGGATTAAACGGCGAAGAGAGGACGCTGAGAAAACTAGAAGCAGTCAGGTGTTCGTGTTGGAGAACAGAAGGTGAAACGAAGATGGATTAAGTCGACCATGGTATCGACACGAATGGAAAGAGGTGAAAGAGATTAGAGTGGAGCGTTTTCAAGTTGATCGAACAATCATAAATTGTAATTTTGCTTCCTATTTTGCAATTATTTGGTAAAAATTTCAGGGATATTAAAATGATGTAGAATTCTCTAAAAACTTCGACAGAGCTCGCTGGTGAACGTAAATAAATTCGTGTTTAAGCGAAATTGAAATGTGGTCCCACAAAATTTATGCAACAATAGGGTGCTCGTTATAAGAGGATTTGCAACAACGAATCGCTGCAACTTCGTGGTTTACCAGATATGTACCTGGAAACATAAGCACCAACTTTCACGAACAAGTTTGACCAGGTTTGGGAACCTCTGCTTAATAACACGTGTTCAACCCGTTCGTGTTGGAAATAGTAATCTCTCTATAAAGAAAATAATCCAATATAATTCTTCTAATAAGGCTCATTAATAAAGTAAACATAGGTCGATCAAGTGTCGCGGTTATATGGCCGTAATTATTAATCGTCCCGACGATTTCATTAGCCGTAACTCATCCCCCCGCGACAGCCAGATGGTAATTTAATAAAATCTTGCAACCAGTTTAACACGCGTCGTTCGATCGCGTGCTAAATTTACCCACTCGACTCGCTCGTTTCTACGTTCATTTGCAACTCAACGAGCGACGATTGGCGGAAAAGGATGCGAGCCATCCGCGAATGAAGCTGTCCGACCATGTGGGTCAAACCGGTGCGTGGACGATACCGTCCTTTCGTTGTGAAACACGTCGAAAAATTACCGTGACTTATCTCGTGATAGCCCGCGACCAATTTGCCACGACACGGTGCGAACGATCTCGTAATTCCTTTAATTAAACCTCATTCCACGGTCCCGTTATCAGGCCTGCTTCTCAATGAGCGTTAAAAGACAGAGTTACAGGGTAAGTGGTACTAGTTGGAATGAATAACGCTTATTAGAAGGAATATCATTCAACTGACATGGAGAACTCATAAAAATAAGTAGTAATGGTAAACGTATTAATTCTCGGACGACGGACCATGGAAAGAGCCTCAATTTTAATTTAATTCTATATTTTAAATAACTTTCATTTTCATTCTCTAAATTTTACACTGTTCTTTTTCAATTATTCTTCCAATATGTGAAACCTTTTCGTTAAAAATTATATGTTTAACACACTTTATTGACCCCACCTTAAAAAACACAATATACGATAATTGCTTCTTTCATCGAAAGTGACCAGCCGTTTCATTAAATTTCCCAACCGAAATGATCGCCGGTCATGTATATCTCCCTGGCAAAAATTGTTGCTCGCAATGATAACGCGTTCGTCCCCCGTTGTTTGCGGAAACAGAATTGTCGTAATTTACCCGCGCAATTGCTTCCTCCGCCCAATTCTCGGTCGAGTGGGAACGGTACTTTATAATTCGTTTAATCGCGGCTGGTTCGAATGTTCGTTCGGCTGGCTTTCGACGTAGAAAATTTAAATAAAATCTCTTGTAAAAAAAAAAAAAATAAAAAATAAACTGTTTCACGGTTAAAAATGCTCGCGTTAGATCGAATCATTCCGTCCGGACGGGCTTGTCGAGCGTGTGGATGAGAATTACAAGCGGGAATGAACAGGTAGAATTTAAAGCTGAAATTCGTCGGATACGAGGGTACGGGTGAAAAATAAAACAACAAAAGCCGCCTATGGCGTCGAACAGTCGATTAATTTCCTGTCGACGTGACGCTGTTTTCGTACGCGTCATCGATCAACCAAATTTTCGGACACGTGCGTCGATTCGCACACGTTCGACCACATAAATTTTTCACCGGTACCAAGAAGAAGAAGAAAGGTGGCTTCGTGCTGGCCTATGGTTGCCCGTTTGTTGACGCAGGCACACCCATCGCGCGAGAACGAACGCTCCCTTGGAAAAGAAAAGGAAGAGAATAAAGAGGAGAAAGAAAAACGCGCGTGAGAACGTTGCTGGTTCAACGTAATATCGGATATGGCGTTTAAACAGGCCCCTATCCAACGCGTCGTTAACGTGATTAAGGGGTTGCTCTTCGACCGGTGTGCACGAGGAAATTGTTATTTTATTGTTGCGACACACACGGCCGCCTCTATTTCAACGAAAACCTTTTTACGAAACGCGTTTATTAAAATTTCAAACACACGTGTCTTTTGTTGTTCCTCCTCGACTCTTTTGTTTCTCGCAGTCGTTTATCATTTATGGCCACGCTTGCAGCTTCCATTTGCTTTACGAAACAAAAGAAGACACTCGTTAAACGCAGGGATGAATTTATAATCTACTAGACTTCTTTATGAAAAATCCGACTGGGGAAGATGGTTGCAATCGTATCAAGTTAAAATATTTTAGAAAAATACTTGGAACTTCCAGAAGCAACCCGGTATTCGTTGCGTGACCGTAAAACGAACAATGCTCCGATCGAAGCGGGTACATCGAACACCTTTCGTGCCGTAACAACCGTGCCGACAAAGTGCGAACAAATGCTCGGACGAATAAGTGCGGGAGGGCAATAAGATCGCGGCAGATGGAAGTATCAGCTGCACGGCCAGGCATGGATCGACCACGAGAGAGTTTGCCTTTCACGAAACTCCTCCGCTCGATCCATCAGGAAGTCGAGCGAAAAAATTCTTATGCTCGAAAGAATTCTCTTCGAGCACCCTTCCTTGTTCCACGATATAACATAGTATTCTGAGCATTCAAATTAACTGACATTATGAATATCGCAATCCCTCCGCAAAAATTCTTCCCAAGTGTTAATTAAATCCTTCGTTGGCGTCGAATTCCTCGGAGTGAAATTCCTCCAGGTGGATTGCCGATTGGACGCGGTGTTTACAGAAGCACGTGGTTGGAGCGAAGAAACGCAAGAAAAGGTAAGCATGATGTGGCACGGAAACCGCCTTCACGGACAGGTCGAAAAGAATGCGAGAAGAGACTATGGCCGTATCCTGGGTCTTTCACGATAACCTATGCAAAAGACAGTTCGTGCACGAGCTCTGGCCGAGGCGCAAGACGCTTCTTCACGGAATTCACGATACGGCCGGCTATGCATTATAGGGAATACGATATCCATCTTACGTCAGATCCATGGGATCTTATGGCCGCGGCGGCACCTAGCCGCTGCAAAACGAGCAAAAACACCATGGCGACTTATGTTCATGGAACTAGCCCCAGAAGTCGTCGTCCTTTTCGTCTTTGAGCGTGCAACAAGCGTGTTCGGTTCCCTCGCCGCGTACATTGCGGCGAGTCGAATGGCTCCCAGCCGATTTAACCGCAAAACCACCCAATGAACCTCTCCTACCGACCTTCGCGACGCGATGGAAGAAGCAACCTCGGCCGTTCGCCACTGTCTCCATGGGACAACCGTGTGAAATGATTATTGCTACTGAGAAAATCCCATCCTTTATTTCGAATCGTTCTTCCAGCCAAATCAAATAATAAAGTATTTTTCGAATAAACCCCATCTGTACCGCGATACCTTCTCGTCACAGTGCAAGCAATTACTATCAATATTATCGTATTAAGCACACAGAATTCCGTCGAAGTGCAAACACGCGAGGCGGTGATTGTTCGGAGCAAACGTATGCAGCTTCCGAGAGCGGATCCGTGGCAGTATAAACACTCATCCGTCGACGGTCAGGATCGATGAATGAGTCGTTCGTGAGAAGGATCGCTGCCAGAAATTCGTCCTGGACCAGCGCCAGACGGATCGGGCTCATGCAAATTCATGCGACGCCGTTTATGAGCGACCGCAGGAACGCGACGAGATAAAAAAAGAAAAAAAAACGCGGGTGATGGAACGAGAGGACGAATGGAAGGGCACGAAGAGTAGGATGAGATGAAAAAAAAATATATGCCGTGGAAAAGGAGCGTCGATGATCAAGATCGTACGAGTATCCTGGCGAGCGCATATGAGGCACGAGAGAACCGGAGAGGGTTCGTGATTTCAATTTTAAATGCGACTGCGGCTGCGAAAGAGAAGGGACGAGAGGATGCTTCAAAAGTTCGAACGGCCATTGTGACTCGACCTCCTATGTGCATCCCTATCGGACCTTCGTCCTGAACCATCTTCCAGACCGCACGGGCTTCTTCGATGATTTATTTTTTTCCGTTCATTCCCGGGGAACAAATTGAAACGATTTGAACGTGAAATATATATCTACAGAGAATCATTCGATGGCGCAGTCGGAAAAATTGTGTTTCTACTGTACGCTGATATACCTAAGACCGTTTGAACTTTGTATTCTGCAAATCACCACACCCTCCTTGGAAAATATGGGCGCCATTAGTCACACGTGTATCGAAGCTAATAGCTACTGTCAGACGTCGGAGTTTCCAATAGGTCCTTTGTGCCATAAGAGTGCCATTAAGAATGTTTGACCGCGATTGATCACCTTTTGTTATTTAGTATTTATCGAAGCGATCAGGTAGCGCTAATATATCGCACATTGTTAGTCTTATTTATTTATTTCTCAACTGCTTCTATATTATTTTTTCGATGTGAACTATTGAACACAATTCGAATCGAGATTTACGAGAAATACCGTCGTTTTAATTGTGATGGATTTTTCGTGTCGTTTCTACGATTGGCTCAATTGATATGCAACGAATTGCATTAGAATAATTATACAATCGTCTTGCGATTACTATCAGAAGAAAGGAATCTATCACGAGGTCTTTATTACGCAATAATAATAAAGTATGAGAGCGAAGGTCGGCTCTCGATCGCTTATCAAAATCAATTCGATTTGCATCGGACTTAATTGCCTCGGAGACCGGAATAATTGCCTTGGAATCGGATAAAGAACCAGTCCGCATACCCTAGGGCGTAGCCCGATTGAAAATCAGGAACGTGTCTTAATGTTGTCTCTCGCATTATGATAACCAAATGTTATGCTAATGTATGTCTTCGATTAGACCGTGGACTGGAAATGTGTTTTTAATCATTTTTTCACACTTGCACGCGTTAAGGGTCGTTTGCGTCACGCGGCGCCATTGAGTGGAAAGAAAATAAGCCATAATCGAGACCGGTCTCCTCCATGATTACCATGGAATCCAGGAGAACTCGATTGCCCGTCCGGATTGATTGTTTCGCATTCTTTCTCTCCTTCGCCCTCTTTTCTCGTTTATCTTATTCCACGATGTTGGTTTCGCGGTCTAGTGCCAGCATGGATTCCTTCTTTTCCCGACCAGTGACAACAATGTCCTCGTCCCGCAAAGACAATGGCCCCGACCGGACAGTGATGGACTCTCCTCGTTGACACACGTTAACGATCGCGCGGTGCCTGATCGAAGACCGGAACACGGCTTCGATGGGTCTCTTCTGGTGACACTCGAGGAAACGTTGGATCGCGACAGAATTTATCCGATGCTTCTTGCATTATTTAACGCGTGTCGGTTAATCGTTTACGCTCAGGCATGCTTCTTGCTCGCGTTTTCCGTGAAACGAAGGTTGCTTCAAGATTGTTCGAGATTGAGAAAAAATTTAAGGAAGTGATTACGTGAAGGAATCTTGGCCTAGAATAATATTCCATTGCAAAACGTTCGAGGAATGAAACTGAAAGGTCTAAAAATACAAATTTCAAATAGTTGAGGTACCAGCGTTCGACCCCATTTGAATAACCGGAAACGAATATTATCGGGAAACTGCACGTTCGGAGCTAACAATCTAGGCTATTATTCTTGGTCTAACCTAGGATATTTCGGAATTTCGTGGTAACAAGGATGACTAAGGCGGAACCGAAAGCAAACGGCAAAATTTTAGCACGAAGTGCAACGACCGAATTACGTAACCCTCTGAGGACGTGCCAGAATCGAAGCTCGATTTTCGATGTTCGTTTCGAAAGCTCTGATGAAGCCGACTATCGACACGTCTCGTTTCCTGGCAAGTGCCAACCGCGATTAACGTGGCAGACCTGTGGATTTTTCCAGAAAAATTCAGCGAAAGAAAACTCTCCAAATACCTCAAAAAAAAAAAAGAAAAAAGAAAAACTTTTGTAAAATAAATCTACAATAAAATAAATCAGCTTCACTCAAAGACTAATTAGTTGATTTTTCTTTTCAATATTTCCCAGCCCCCCTCTATATATAATAAAAAATTAAACGACCAACACTTTCAATTTTTCCCGGAGTGTAGACGGAAGCACTTAACTGTTGGATGTGATAATCACGGTTGGATGCTGGTGGCAGTTCGGTCCACATGTTTTGACACGACCCGAGAGGTCTCCCTCTCCGAGAGTGGCGCATTAATCTCGTAGGACCGTTTAAACTGCCACTTGTGGGGAGATTCACGCCAGAAGGATCGAGGGGAAACAAGTCCCTGGTCCTTTCTTCCCTTCGAGGCAGGTCGCGTATAAACAAGAAGCAGGCAACTTTTTCCATGCGTAATTCGAGATCCCAGGTGGACAGGTTGTTCAGGTGATCCAAGATTAACCGGTCGATCGAGAGAGGAACCCACAAGTGGAGACGGTGTTAACGGAAGCATGGAACAGCCAGCTTTCGGTCCCACGACGATTTATCCTGCTGGGAGGTCACAGGATACAACCCGAAAGATCTCTGGTGTCGTCGATCATCAGATCTCCCTTTGTCTTTGCTCGACCAACCACCGAGGACTCTTTGACTTTCCGGCCCCTTTCTGGGATTAGAATACCTTCGGACCCTTTCATCTATCTTAAATTACAGCCCTCTTTTTCCCCGAATCAGGGATAATCTCGGGCGAGTGATAGATTTACGACGACTACCCGATTATGAGATAATTGTATCGTTCAATGGAACGCAATACTGCAACCTGTCCGAACCGCTGAAATGCACCATCATAGGTGTGCGCAATCGTAGAGAATGGATTGAGTTTTAGGAAGATACAAGTCCCGAGGCGATTTCTACCAGTTTAAGCTGTTGCTCTCGAGAGGATCCGGCTCGCAAACGGCAACGCGTCGTTACCCTTCGCGACTGACCGATTATGTAAAACGCGCTACCACGGGTGGCCTCACCTCCCACTGTTGCGTCGATTCCACGTCCATTACCGCACACGATCGCGGAACTGCGTGGGTGCATCCACGAATCCACCCACTTCGATCGGACCGTGTTGTCTCTCTCTCTCTCTGTTCCCGATCGCTCGACCAATTGATCTTCGACCAACAATGCGTTGATAGACCTTTGCTATTACGATGAAAAAAAAAAAAAAAAACGCGAAACCTATTGCCACAGCGACGATTTATAGTTACTATTCAACATTCGAGTAAGTTAATTTGACAATTGTAGAAGGAGGTCGCGAAACATATTTTTTACTCTCGAAACACTGGGTCATTTGCGAAACTAATGACCTTTTTTCAGGTTCCCCAATTGTTGCAATAAACAAAACGACACTTAACGCTTGCCACGCGATGCGACAGAAAAAGCAGCACCGTTTCCCGACCGGTTGACGGCGCGGCAAATAATTAAACAGCCCCGAATCTCTTTACGGTCCGTGCATTTTTTTGCGGGACAATCAGAGGCCTGTTCGGGTTAACGCGATCCTGTGCTCGAGTTTCGTGGCTAATGAGGCGACGGTCCAATTAGTTTGAGAAAATGTCCTCGTGAGAAGTAATGGAGCTGAACAATGAACGAGCGACGAGGAGAGAATGAATGATAAAGATGAAAGGGAGACAAAGATGAAAAGAAACACGTGTAGGGAAGGAAGGAGGTTCTACCCGGCTGGCAGTCGACAGCAGGTTCCTCGAGGACCTCCGCAGCTTTCACAGTTTTTCACGGTTTCTTATTTTTGCCGACAAACGAACGAACGCCGTTCCGGGAAGCCGTCGGAATAATACAGGCTGGACGCGATCCTAACTCAGGACGAAAACTCCTCCTAACGACCGGGACCATTGTTCCCGCGAAATGTTCGCACGTGTAGAATAATGGCTCGCGGCGAAAACGTGGAATCCTCTCTTCATT
Organism: Osmia lignaria lignaria; assembly: GCF_051020975.1. Classification (NCBI taxonomy): domain Eukaryota; kingdom Metazoa; phylum Arthropoda; class Insecta; order Hymenoptera; family Megachilidae; genus Osmia; species Osmia lignaria. The sequence goes on from NC_135035.1 coordinate 8,560,809, forward strand.
GCTAGCAAGGACCAGCCGGCAAGATTATCGTCCTCCTCTTTCGACCTGATCCTACCTTGCCTCGCGACTCTGTAGCTGAAGCGCGAACGCCTTGTCTCGTTTGCTTAAGCGCTTAACTCAGCCCCGAAAGCGCAGTTATCCGGTAAACGCTAATGGTTTGTTGGTTTTTTCGACGAGAGGTTGAAGCTGAGACGTTTAACGCGTTCAAAGTGAAATATATCTTCGCCGAGAAGAATATTTACAATATGTTTAAAATGTGACAATAAGTTCCCAAGTATAGCGATGCCGACAAAGTTTAATATTTCCATTATAGCGCTCTATATCACAGGGTCACTTTAGAATTTAAATTTAGAGCATCGTACCCGCATGGACGTCCTTCTTTTTTTTCATAAACAACGTTAGCGAGATTCCCTCTCAAAAGTACCAGCATGCATCGCGATGCGCAGGATGGTTTCAGACGAATTTATCAAACTCCACCGTTCCTCTTTTCCACGACAATAACTTCGCTGTTTCTCGCGCGGAAGTAACGCGAATCCGATTTGTTCTCCGCTAATGCAACGCGCAGGGAAAATTCATTTCCACGCCGGTACATGAATGCATAGAAGCGATACGAATTTTCCCGATAAATCCGACGAAAGAAATAGCGAATGCACGAAAATTCGCGAAAGGCTCGACGATTAATTCCCTATGCGCAGCCACACACGAAACACCTCGAATGCATTAACGAGCTCCTCGCCTCGAGACGAAGCTTTATATTTGCATAACTCCTTTTCTTTGCTCCACAGTCGAGACGTTTCCGTGAAATCCCTTTCCCGAACGGCGGGCAACGTTTCTTCCTTCAAACGGATCGCGTGTTCCCCGGCGAACAAGCGGTGAGTTCTTGAATGGCCGCGACGAACGTGCCCTCACGATACGGCGACACATTAGCGCGGCATTCGAAATATTTAGATATGCGTCGGGACCCACGAAAGGGCCATTTATTCGCCTTAAATCGACCCATTGTGCAGGGACAGGGGTTGAACGCGTTCGTTCGGGGATCAAAGGATTTCGTAGCGTGACAACGTCAAAGGGAGAACGCACCGCTAAACGTCCACTATATTTTCTTAATCGATTCCTTCCGCCTGGCTTTAGCGTCCAACTAACAAAATATATCTCAAAAGCATTTGAAATTGAATCACTCCGTCGTAAACGTCGATAAATGATAATTAAGACCAGCCTTGATCAGGCTATCGAAATCAGATAAAACGTATTTACACGGAGTCAACATGATAGATGATTTACAGTAGCGACTAAACATTTTCCGGGAGTCCATCGATAGAATCGAACGAAAATTAATTGCCGTTTAATGGGACCGTGTCGGGGCAGGAAGAAATCGCGTAACGAAGCGGACACGTGCAAAATGCAATAAAAACAATCGTCAGGACACGCGCGTAATAAGCCGTCATATTAATGAACGGATGATTCTTTGAACGAGCGAGATGGGAACCGGTTTCGATTTTTCCTAGGTGACGATAAGGAAGAACACAGACGTGGCCCTGCGAAGGGTACGCAAGGCCTTTAATCGTGTGCGTTCTATCGTTAGGGCGAAAGGTATTCAAGGGCGACAGGAGAATGGGTGGACGCGGAGGAAGAGGGTGAGAGGAGATGAAAAGCGGCTGCCTAGAGGACAAGCGAGATGAAATCTTACTGTGCCCGACCTGCTCTAATCTGCTTTGCCATGCTAGATGCTGCTGCTCTTCTACCATCTCTCTTCATCCTTCCATCCCTTCACCCTCCATCTCTATCATTCTTTCCCGTCCCTTTACCAATCCCTCCAGCCGTTCGATTTCTCTCGATCGTTTCTCGAACCGTGTGACACGACTAGGCCCGTTCGAATATCTCCAACTTGTACCCAGCCACTTAACGAGAATGGAATTTCCATTCGATCGATTGGACTTTGTCCCCGAAGATTTAAAGAAGATTGGAACACACAAAGCAGCGCGAAAGCGAACCTTTTCACAACGAGCTCTCCCGTGCAATCGCAACCATCTCGACACGATTATTCGCTATCGTTGCATCCATCGCGACCACCCTAATTGGATTTATTAATATAATTAAAGGGGGATAGAGTTATAATCGCATGTAACCTAACCGCGATCAAACGTACTGATTCATGCAGGGCTATTAGATCATTAGACTGATTCATGAAGGATCATTACAGGCCATAGTGTTGTTTTTTCTGCAACAACCAGATTGCAGTTTTATTTGCATCAGATTGTCGCGATGATGCACTCTCGTTTGCACTTCGCTGATGTTTGTTCCCGAACGTCCCTCGGGAACACGTAATCATCGGTAAATATTTGCGACTATTTAATGCAGGTACGGACGTTTGTTTCTCGACAAAAGGGTGACTGTAAATGGTAGAGAGTTCGATAAAGCGACCCACGTGTCCAAAGGTCAGCCAGCCGGCGATCCTCGCGAGGCAAACAACCGAGATCGAAGATCACGATCCACGTATAGAAGACGTCTGCGAATCCAGCCGGAGCATAAATCCGTGTCACGAAATGGATAGTTTGAGAGGAAAAAGGAGGCGACCGGAATTTCTTAGTTGTGGGAACTGGTGTGCTAATTTCTCGGTTCATTGTTATCCTCCCTTTGTTTGAACACGTGAGAAGATACGTATTGATCGTACAGAAGAGCCCATTGAATGTGCTTAATTAAACAATAACGGAATTAATAGCTTAATTAAGACGGCTTTCTCTTGGATGAGTCAGAAAGAAATTCTACCACTGAAAATCCTAATAAAAATTGAAACATTTTTCACAAAGTATCATCATCACCTGTCTACTGTATCATCCAGTCACACGTTCATAAATCATCAAACACAAAGCGACACGCGCTCAGAGCTCGAACAGAGACATCGATCTCGAGGTGTCACAGCTCGATAGCATTAATAACATATCACTACGGTTTTTTTTTCAGCGGAAATGATCAGAAAGGAGCGGACAAATCAGCCATGATCTTCCTCCGTTCGTTGGTATTCTTGTTTGTGCAACGCAAGCGACTAGACACCGTTGTTATTGTTGCTGTTGCCGCAAACATGCAAGGGGTTGCTTGAAAGCCGACAGCGTGGCGGGCACGTGCACAATAACGCGTCTTTGTCACCAGGGAAAGGGGGGTGGAAGTTACATCGTGGCGGATATTAGTCGTCTCGCCAGACTGGAGGGTTTGTCACAGGTAGAAATAACAGCGGGGACCCCGGCGGGGTGTATTAACAAAGAAACAAAAAAGAATTTCGAAACGCGAACGCGGGGAAATGAGGCGGACAATGATTTCACGCGTTCGTGAATATCCTCGTGGAAAAATTTAATAAGCGACAGAATTTACCTCGAGGGACTTGTTTAACGATGCCAACAATTCTTTGATTTCGATCAACCGTGGAGAAATAATTGAAAAAAGGAACATTTTCAACTAAGAATCTATCTACAAAAATTAAACATAATTTTTAACCTCGAGTTCTGGAATCAGATATCAAATAATGAAAGAATTCTTCAATGTCAAATAACTAAATGATGGCCTTGAAGGGTGATTCAAGGCGGGTCTGTTCGAGCCCAAGGAACAAACGATACCCGAAGTTAATTCAAACAACAGCCGGAACATCGTGGTTGTAAAATTCAAGGATAAACCGAGGCAGGAGATAATTGCACACCTGTTTCCATCTCTATTTGGTTTCGCACATAGGTGAGCGGATTATAGGCGCCGCCGACAGGATTACAGGGAATCCGTGCCCGAGGATGTAGAAAATTCGGGATGACTTTTAATCTGGCCACACGTACACGCTCGCGCACACAAGTCAGTAAAAGTGTTGTTTCAAAGGAATATTCGGGAAGCGTGCCAGCCCCGACGAAATATATGGAACGACGACTACGCGTCGCATATTCCAGCATCCTGCTCGCAATAACTTGAATAATGGCCACGTTTTCTGGAACAGTTATATTATCGAGGACAAAGAAACGTTCCCAGACACACCAAAAATCACGAATTCAGTCGAGTTAACTAAATTTCCGACAATAAATGATAGAAGATTATATAGTTCCACTTCCTAAGCTGACTAATGGCGTACTTTTTAATAAAAAGAAGACTCAAAATCGCTTAAATCTGCCTGGATTTATTCCAATAACACTGTCCTTTCAGTGGCACTCCGAAACGTCGACATCTAAATCGTGAATAAAACGCAATGCCCAATTACTGTCTCCATACAAATGAATACAAAAATTCAGTAACGCTGTTAATAGCATCGTTTACCGTTCTCGAGTGGAAGAAAACATTATATAAGTTCGATTCAATTTTACCAGCCACGTCATTCTATTGTGCGTCTTCTAACGAGGCCCTCGTTTTCATTAGCACATTATCTTTCATCAAAGGACACCGTTGCACAATATCGTTCTTTCAAAGAAGCGATGATCGATCGATCGTGCAATTAAATCGCACGTTTCCGCGCGAACAGGCCGATTGTAATCGTTAAATGATCGGGAGTTCGTGCGATCGACGCTAATGTAATAGATATTAAATCGATCCATAAATTCAGCTCCCTTTGTCCACGGGCAGCGGATATCGCGGAACGATCGCAATTTTCGTGGGAAATCCTGGCGTCTCCGCGGAAGTTAGCACGCGACCATTACGTAGCTGGTCGCTTCAGCTCGATTGCGCCAGCTCGTGGCGGGACTAATGGTCCAAACAGGAAGCGGGAGCGTGCTTAAACGTTTATCCGGTCGATCGAATTCCGTTCTCCTTTCCGACTTTACGCGAAACCGCCGCTTTCACGGTCCGATCGGACACGAGTGTGTCTTGATTCCAGCGAAACGAGGCTGATCATGAAGAAGCAGGATATTCTGGGCCCAATTAAGCCGTCGAGACATTATAGAATATTTAATTTTATAAATAGTTGATTAAATGCCACACTCGAAGAATACACAGGCAAAGTGTTACACTGACAATGAGAATTGAAAGACTCCGCCTAGGTACTTAAGGCTTAACTTTCCTATCGTTTGTCTAAGTAGATAATTGAGCATTTTTCCTTTGAGGAATTCATTCTTATTTAACGAGGCGTTTTCTCCACAGACGCCAGTAAATCGTGCCAAACACGATCAGTACGGTCCAGGGTAGCGGGTAATGGTTACGATGATCGTTTAGTCATCGAACCATTATCCTAGGACCCGGTACCCGATATCGTTGATGAAGTGAAACGCTCTGTTCCGCGTCGTAAACCGTCGATAAATCCTTCGGCTAAAGAGCGTCTCGTAATTCTGGATATTCGAACCGACGATTAGACTATTTTCTCGATGAAACACCACTTTCAGTCCAATCCACAATATCTCACGAATTCAGTCTAAGTGGTACCCTGATTACCGGACACTTTTGGCTCGGCTGTAAAACCTTGTTAATCGACCGGCAAAGTGTACAAACTTGGGATAAAATTTTAACGAACCTGAAGATTGTAGCGGTAAACGAGAAATCGAGTTGGATTAGAAACGAAGAAATGAATAGCGAACTATTCGTGACGGGTTTGTGGGAATACAGATCAAGGAAGAGACTTTCGCAGGTGGACGTTGCTCATAATTCAGGGAAAGACAGTGGCGAACGCACGAGGGTGCCACCGTGGGGCCATGCAAAGCCCCTATCTGATCGATTTAACTAAACGCCTTCACTATATCACCCTTAACTGATCTTCACCTTTCACCCCTTTATACACGCTACGCTGCGTTCCTCGCCTCGCTCTCGTACTTCTTCGCCGCCATGGCTTGCCACACGAGCATCTCCAACCACACGGCCGGTTTAGAAAAAGACGCTCGTGAGAAATCCGAGACGTGACCCGGCGTCGATGACTTTTCGACCGACCACTGGCTTCGATGATCGCCTACCTCGTCTCTTTCCTTTTTTTTCCGATTACGGATAAGACGATTGAAATTCGTTTGACCTGATCGATTGGGAAAATCGAGGTCGCAGCTTTTCCGAGAGATTATAAGAAGATAAGAAGAAATCAATTCTTTGGTTCTGAATATTCATCTTTTGTAACTGATAATTGTATGCAAAGACTTTCTTGGTCGACAGGTAGCCACGGAAGCATTCAACCGACAGATTTCACGTATTTTCCGCTTGCTTCTCATTACACGAACTCTCGAGAAATCATCCGGCGACCTTTGTTCACCTCGAAGACCACGGAAGAATTCCGTCGTGTCGCGGTACTCCCGGTGAAAAGGGTTTGTTGGGCTGATTGCTTGGAATTACCAAGATCCGACTGCAATGCTAAGCGTTCGTCGAGCTATGAAACACGGATAAGAAAACAAGCCGATTCCGAGGGAGACTGTAATTCTAATGCGATGCTTCGATGGAGAAATTGTTGGTTCGATTCGCAACGGTGCACCAAACGTAAACGATTCAACCTATAAATTGCACTTTTCCTTCTTTATGCAACGAAAGTTGTACAAAAATGTTGCGAGTTAACATTAAAATTTGAGAAACTGCATAGCAATCTTGCTTAATTTATCGTGTACCTTGAGTTAATAAACGAGATACTAGTTTAGAACTGATTTGTTATTCGATGACCCTATCACATAAATTTTGATTTTCCCTCAATATCTTCTACTCATTAAAAAGCAGCTAATAAGGTCATTCGAATGCTTCAAGGTTGGAACACATAAATTTTAATCTTCTTTTCAGCGCCCTATACTCATTAGAAGACCCACCTAATTCATACCATTAATATATTCCACCTAAACTGTAATTATATTCATGAATTAATTTATCACCCAATACGCTAACAAGCAGACCAACAAATCTCTATCTCAAGAATCTGGATAATGGCCGTTCAAGTGACCAATTAACTCCTCTCGCCCAATTAACACGTTCGATGGGGATTAACGGCGCGTTTCGACGTTACACGAAGGGTGTGCCGGTGTTAGTATAATTCACGTGGAACATAAAGGTTCCAACAGCATGCACGCGTTCGCTTGAAAATAGCTGAACGAACAAATTCCTTTCGCAACCGATGCAAGCATGTTGTTTGCCTTTGTAAAGAGATGCAGCTACAACAAAACCGCGCTTCGCTTACCGACATTTCGCAATATTGACCAGATTATCATATTACACGCGTGTACATGCCAACTTCGCGAGATTTACTTTTCGCTATTCCAGATAGTATCGCCTTTAGACGGATGGATCGTTGCGACCAGGTGGATCTCGTCCGACGTGCCACACACGAAGACATCGATTGTTCTCTCGACGATCGAGACACGCCGAGTGCCGCATCAATTATTCAAAAACAATGAGCAAGGATTGAGGCACTCGAACATTCTGTTGCTTCCTTATTGCCTGCTGCCAGGACCTGTCTCGACATTTGCTTCTATTTCTTTTTTCGATAAAAAGAAAGTTAGGGAAAGTTTAAAAAAACTGTCTAGAAATATGAGGTACGTAAAGATAATTTCAGTAAGTTGAGAAATTATTTTTAAAAAGTTTGAAAAATTGTTGGATCTAGATTAAACATTTCTAGAAGTACGAGGTACGTGACGATAATTCGAGTAAGAAAACGGTGCCAGTTCTGTGGAAGTAGTCGGCCAAAAGAAGGGATAAAATTGCGAGACACTGCGAGGCGAGACGCGTGTCCCAATTGAAGAACTTTTAATTGCGCACCGACGTGCAACTGCAATTAAGGAATCTCAAGGGGTCGGGCATCGTTCCTCGCGCACGACTCGAATCGTTAGCCGTGATATCGTGCGATTTAATCTTCGCCACCGTTCGTTTCTTTTCTCTCAACGTGGCGCTCGTTAAGTCTCTTTCTCTGTACTATTTTTTCCACCGGAGTTCCTCCTCTTTCTCTTCGAAGGATACCGTCACGTCTCGAGAACGTTGCTGAATTAAATTTTCCTGCCGCTGATTGGAAACCAGCGTGGAAATTTCCTAAATCCAGACCTCTTTTATAATCTTAATGCCATTGGAATACTAAAAATATTCAAGAATCATCATCGTCTCTTTAGGGTTTAAAAAGTTGACCGCCAGAATTGGCAAGAGTACAGCCAACATTTTTCTCAAGTCGTCGGATGAAAGAAGAAATTTTCAACGCGTTATTTTTGGTGATCATTTGGGAAGGGGAGAATCTTGTATCTGGATGCTCAATAACGGCCCTGGCGCCGAAAATAGAGCAGAGTTATCTCCTAATTGACTAGCTAGCTCTAATCTTGTTAGGATAATTTAGTCTGTTATTTGAAAATATCTTATGAAAACCAGGACGAAGAAATTGAAAATTACTCCCTTTTTCTTTTAACGTCAGGCATCTCCGGATTCCACGAATTAGTCAAATAACCGACTAGTTACGCGTTCCTAAATTTATGCCGAAGTTCGTTAGATGACAAGCGGCTGTTGATCTTTCGAAAGGTTAGAAGGCTGGATATCCTGCCTACGCGCGTGAACTCGCTGCTGAAAACAGTGTTAGTGCGCGCATGAACCTCGCTCAATAAACTCGAAAAATGTTTGCTTTGCGCGCACCTTTTTACTTTACACCTTTTAAGCGGTGTCACAATATTATCGACGCCCACGAGCTGTCTATCTATTGGACACCTTGATTGCAGGGAAAAATACGCTATCTTTCGACCTTGCATGTCGACGGAACCAACCCTTAAATATAAAACACTGACACAGTGAAAACGGACGTGTATAGTCAGACAGGTTATAATTAAAATTACTTAATTTTCAATTTAAATTTATTGGGTGATATTCATTCTCATTAATTTCTATTTGGTATTTGAAGGATAAAAAATATGATGATTTAAATATATTACGTATGGATCATTTTAATGGCTTTCAAATTAATCTTGGACGCAATAGAAAAACTACTACCGAGGGAGTGCGTCCAACCAATAAAACATTGTTTCGCTGATGTACGAGTCAATGGCATATGCACATATATCCCGAGTAATATACGACCCGGTACACGAACCGCTTACCCGTTTGCATGCACTATGATGACGATAGTTATGAGGGTTTCCTAATCTTCCCCGAGAATTATGAGTCTTCGCTGATTCACCGTGAAGGATACCTTTAAAAGCCTGCCTTCTAACCTTTTGCCGAGAGATAATCAAATTTTATCGATTCGCGAAATATTTCACTAATAAATTCCTCGAGAATTTTTCAAGGAATAAAAGCCTTGTTTACAGAAAGAAAAAAACTTGGAATTTTCCTGCTGCGTTCGAAAGTGACTTTCCTAGAAAACATTCATGCACGAACTGATCAATTTGATTTAAATCGAATCGTGCAAGTTAGATTTGTAACATGTTTGTATTAAAGTGCAGGTTCTTTGCAAAAAAAAAATGATATGCAATTAAAAGTTAAATATATAGCTTCGAGTTGAGAAAAAATATAGCTGCTTGGCAGGTGCGCCGAGTTAATTGCCGGTATTTGTACAAAACATTCGTAGCGCCACATGGAACGTGCACTAATGAATAGAATTTTCAACGAATGATTAAAAATACTTTTGTATTTGTTATTGTCAAACGAGAATCGTGTATATTTAAAATAAAGCAAGAAATCATTATCTAACATAATTATAGAATCCTCCTCCTTGAGCTCACTGATTGGATACAATCATCTCCGGAGGAAGATCCTTCGATCCCATCGCCTTTAATTAAAACAAAGAACCCATGAATTGCCATTACGAGGTCGAAAGGATTAAACAAAATTTCAAAGACACTCCTCCGCCCGGCGACCTTTCCGCCTGGCTCCGGGCTATTACATAAAGTTTCGTCGCGCAAAAACTCGCAGAATTGCCAGGGGCTCGCTAATTTAATTGCCAGCTCGCCGGTACGAACGTGTACCCGCCGGACGTTGTGTGACTAGAACCGATCGTACAGGTGTATAGTACCGATAATAGTACGGTTATAATAACAGACAACGGGCATTCGCATGAGCGTGGATAGCTTGCACACGTCGTCACGTATCCGTGGATAACGTCCACTTTTTTTTTTTCTTTTCTCTGTTCCCTATACAGGGTGGTCTAGGAAAATCTGAATCTTAAAATCTATCCAAGAATGATATTCAAGAAAATTGAAAGCCCGTTCGATAATCTGATACCAGGACACCATAAATGCGAGAAAAGCTACGGGGTTTTATGTCGTTTTTACGCGGACTGGAATGGCCGTATTCATTCCACGGAATACCGTGTCGCGCTTCTAAGTGGCGCTTTAATGAAATCGCCGGTGTAACGTCGCCGCGGGTGGTACACGTTTCGCTATTATTTAATTGCGCGCCGCTATTAGCGCGCGATTTTTTCCCCGTTGTATAATTCGCTTAACGATCGCCTCCGACTTGGCTAACCGCTACTCGAAACGACACCTCGAACGAGGCGAGAGAAGCTCGCGGGACCACCTTCGGGGTCGTGAGAGAAACATTCGCACACATCTGTACAGAGTTCAAGTGAGGTGTACATGTAACTTCGAATGATTTTGACGAATCGATGTCGCGTGTGCAACGATCGAATCGCGGGAAACGAACGGGCTGGTCGTGACACGAAAATCCGGAATTTTAAGTGGGCACCAGAAGAGGAGGGGATTGGATTTTCGAGCGAGTCGTTTAATTAATTCGAGGTTCGACGCGGCTTCTTGTTGAACGAATTAATTCGATGTTTTCTACCGGCATGCTGATTTAATTTAATTTCGTTTAATCATGAGTTAGCGGGGGCACGGAGTCGGGTTATTTGCATAAACAATATGGCCGAGTAGTTGGCGTTGTTTTTCAAGAAAGATGAACCACGAGTATCCCGGGTTTAATAGCGGAAAAAATATGCGGTCGAACGATAAAAAAAATTACTCCACTTCACGCTTCGATGATTATCATGCTAATTGTAAGCCAACGCCGCGCACCGCTATTTCTTTTGTATCAATCATTCAATAACAGTATTGGAAAACGATTCCGAACGAATCGAGAAAAATGGGAACTTTGAAGCTGACCGATCTGTTAGCGACGAGTTGATCGTGAATTTCAATATTTTTTATTCGAGAGCAATTTTAAGCGGAAGTGCTACGGCATTCGCGCAACGAATAAAACTACATACCCCGACACGGTCCCAATTCTAATTGCTCTATATCGAACCAATAACTTTATCAAGCTAGCAATAAAAAAAAACAAAAGTGAAAAATATTCGAAACACCTAGCGATTGAAACGAAGGAATGTTTGATTGTTCCTCTTTGCAGTCGTCCTACTTTTTGTTCAGTCTCCAGCGCTAGAATCAGATTCAACATTTACTCATTAACCAAAAATAATTAATGCGATATATGACAAATGCAATCGCAACTTGGTATTTCTTGCAATATTGCTTGAATTCCATCTCTAACAATCTCATCTGTTGGCCAGCTTCTCTCACCGTCACGATCGTACATAATGTGTGGGTGTCACTTAACGATTGCGTTAAGAGTGAACCACCAGGCACGATAACGAGCAGGTAACGCGGCGGGTTATTATCAATTTAATTGGTGGGTTGTGACGAGGATCGATATAGTCGCGAGATGGCTCGTGTACGGGGTCGAAACACGAAAGAAACAGGCCTTCGAAAGAAATTAATAAATCAGAATGCTAGAACGAAAGGGCCACTATGGCGCCCTTCGTCATCCCAAGATTTCCTATCTGCTCGGTCTTTATAACATTCCAACGTAAAAGAAACGCTCGTCTAATAACCGGGGAAAAACTTTCTTCTTTCGATCCTCATTTCCTTCGTTCGTCTGTTTAAACTAAACGTTTCACGTAATTCCTCTCACTGGTAGATAGTAGACGCCTTAATTTGGTGTCTTTTGTACCCGTGAAACAGAGGGTCGAAGGGTTAGGAGTAGCTAAAACCAATTAGCTGAACGAGACAAAAGATTAGTTTCACTTATCACCTAGTTATGGAGGGAACGAGAGAGGTAACTATACAACAGATATCGCGTTCAAGAGATTATCTCCAACGTTCCTCGCATTTTATTTATCAATCGATTTTTTCGATGTCTAACAAGGATTAGTCTAGCTATTCGCGGAATATCTCGTCAACTTTGAAAACAAATGACACGATTAATGCTTGGACAGCGAGCCATGGAGAGAGCCCCAATTTCTTTTCTACTTTAGAAATTAAAAATTTTATAATTAATATTCTAAATATATCGATGATTTTAAGTGGTCAAACGTGTACAAAGAGATCCAGTAGCATGTAATCGTGCCAATAAACTTGAAGAGTGCTCGTAAAATTAAATATCGTGTACCAGAATCCCTTCGAGTGGTTGAACGATAGAAAAAAAAGAGAATGAAATCAATTGATAAGCACGAATTAACGGGGCCATGTGCTCGCGTGTCGAGCCAATCATAAGCATTAACGTCGATCTTTCGTGGTCCACTTAAGTACTGTACAGACGCCTGGCACGAAAGGGCGTAGCTCGGTTTCGAGAAAATTCGTCAAGCAAATGGAAAATCAAAGAAAATCACTCACCTTGACGAGCAGGTGGATCGGCTGGCTGACGCTGAGTGGTTTGCCTCTTCTGGCCTTTCCGCCCCCGCCACCCAAACACTTTATCCACGGCATTCCTCGAGTGTTTTCTCGCCTCTACGTTGCCTCTTGTTCGCGGATCCTCTTCCCTCGCTCTTCCTGCTCCTGCTTACGCGTCCTCCTTCCGCAAATCTTTCAAGGCTCCCACGACTTTCCGCTCGTATCCGCGTCGTTCGTTCGCAGTCGCTGCATCTCTGCCGGAAACTTTTCCAGCCCCGAAAACTCGATAAATTTTATCGCGAGATCCTTTGCAGAGAGACACAGCTTCAATTTCCTCAAAATTGTGTCGAAAGTTTCAAAATTCCTCGTGATTCGAATGTTTCGTGGAAACCTCCAGTCTCGTCGGCGATTTTTAAAAACGATACGGGAGGAAAGGGGTTAATTGTAACATGTGCTTATCAAGGCACAACTTGGTGTTAGGTAAAATGATGGACGTTCGCACTTGACGATTCACCAAATCGATGACAACACAATGGTTCGTTTAAAAAATCGTAATGTTCGCGGTCGTTGTAGTAAAACAAAGCGTTGCGGGGGAGCATCGGCGACTTTTCACGTTTACGCGTCGATTTTCCCGCGCGTCGACATAAGCCACGAACGTCCGTCCTCTCTCGCGCACGGCTCCCGCAACACTGCCGGCTGTCGACTTCGCTATCGTCGATTTTATACGAGCTTCCACGGGCCGGGTCACCGCGTCCCTTATCTTCGTTCGTAGACTCTTTGGCGATCACCCCCTTTCACACCCAATTATACTTTTCCTATTTTCCATTCGAATTCAACGGATACTCAATTTCAAAAAAATTATTAACTTTCATTTGTTTGTTCAGGACTTTTTCCTTTTTCTCTTTTTGTAAAATTTCAATAACACCCTTAATTATTTTTCAATTCTTTTTTTTTCAATTAATGTTTAATGTGACGTTCCTCGACACTGCTCCCATGAGGATCAGAATTGAAATTTGTTATTGTATCAGTAATAGAAAACGCCATGAATTCTTTTCATTTTTCCCTGTGTACGAGGAATTTTGAAAGATTGTCCGCAGGAAATCGGGAACACCCGGTGTTGCGAGGAGCACGCGTGTTTAATGACTCGATTTAACGACCGTCGCCTTTTCTCGACCAGCTCGTCCCGCGGCCTGCCGTCGACTGACAGAAAATACCAGCAGGGACCCTGAAGAGCGCTCCGAATGGCTCCCAAGTCCGAACAGAGGGGCGAAAGGAATCGACAATTCGTGTCGAAATGCAACGTGCCTCTTCGCATCTGCGCTGCTCCGATCCTTCAGATTCGTTTTTGCGTCGATCGTAGATCAAATGATCAATCAAAATGTATTAACGAATAATAATTTTCAAAATCGATCCTCAGTTGATTTCCAAATACTTGAACAAACAAAATGGTGTGCCGTAATTAGTCTTTAACATCAATATCTATAAAATAAATGCTACTTCGTCAACATTGCAGTATTTCATAGACTTCTTCAAGTATGTTTCAGCTGCTTCAAGCAACGCAGCGATGATTGTCTAAACATCTTGTTCTTGTGTGGTCTTCTTCTACGTTAACACACCCTACAAAGGGGTTTCCTTTTCTTTTTTTTAATTCCTGAGGAAACTTATTATCCACGTGTTTCGTGATACGCCCGTTAAGCTAGTCTCGCTACATCCTGGTAGCTGTTCGTCGATGAAAGAACGTCGACATCGGTGCCGGATGAAAGCAAATTACATTAGCACGTGAAACAAAATGCGCTGTACGTTGCACTATGTCGTACAAGCTGGCTATCAAGGGGGAAGCGTGTTTACATCTCGTCGTGGTGCAGCAGCAGGCGGATCTTTACGACATTTACGTACTCGCACGCGAGCGAGCTTGGATCACGATGATCGAGCGGAAGTCAAGGTAAACGGAACGTATTACGCAGAAGCCGTTCTCGATCTCTCGATACGGTGACACACCAATGAAATTTCGACAACATCTGCGAAGAGGCAAATAAAATATCCTCCACTTGACTCTCTCTTTCTCTCTCTCTCTTTCTTGCGTTAACGAGCTCGCAAAAGGGCGATTAATCATCGGTTCGAAGTGAACCAGTTTGTTTTCTCGATGAATAAAATTTCCACGACAGGATCACGCTGATTACCCAATTAAAATCATGAATGCTGTTTACTCATCCGTCTGAATTGCAATTTCATTTATATTTTGAATTTGATGACTCCCTTTTTACGTTCGCTTGTTTGTTTCGATAGAACCGTGGCTCTCTTCATGGTCCGCCGTCCAAAGGTTAATGGAGCTCTGATAGATTTCTCTAAGGCGGACAGGAACAATTCTATTATCAGCAAATAAACAACTAAATATCGTTGTCCCAGAAACTGTAATTACAATCGAAGCAGCATTTTTTCGCAAAGTACACGCCTCGATGAGAACGAGATTCCACGCTCCGGGGCATTCAGATAAATCATCCGCTTCTTCGAAGTGTCTCCCTTTCTCGATGTCCGGCTGGCCAGAGTCGCTAATTAAGTTTGCAGAACGCTGCTGGTGCCGCTTCTGGCCGCATAACGAGGCGTGTGTAACTTTCTGTTCAGCGGGAGGTAATGCGAATGGAATACTTAATATCGCGGGCAGCCTCGGAACTCTTTCTGGGCACGTGCTGTTCGCCTGCGGCCAGAAAGGGCTGAATCCGGAAGCATCCAGCCTTTTCTTCGCTCACACGATGCAACGGGAGGCAAGGAAAATTACTCGAGGTGTTCCATCATGAAATTTTCCGGAAAATTTCTTGCGGCTGAGTAAAGTTTGCTCGAGAAACGTTGCACCTTCCGAGAGCTTTAAGAAGCTGCAAGTTTGAAGAAAAGGAACTACCTAGAATTTAATGGACGAATTTTTTTTACTGTACTTTGTCCGATGGAATAATTAATAAAGAATAGCTCTTTTCCATTCTAATTAAAAATGTGTTTTTCTTTTTAACACTGTCGCAATGATACTCTCAATATTTCAACAGTGTCGCTGCGTTACGAGAAAGTCGAAAGTACCGGACGAAAAATGTCATATCTGATCGTCTGTCGCTTTTGTACGAATAGGGAAGATAGAGAAGAAACTGGTAGATGCATTTCACCTTAATGCGAACACCGATTTCCAGCGGATATACATTTTAGCCATCCTAGAAAACCAGGTTTATTTTCGCCAGCATTTTCCACGATGAAAACACGTGGCCGCGTTTCATCGATTTCGGCTACGGAAACGCGGCTCGCGCAGATGGTGGCTTTCCATGGCACGGAAGTTTCGTTGAATTCGAACCACCGCACCGCTTTGTTGTAATATCGTATTAGCGGCTCGTGAATCAGGGTGCAATCGGGTCGGCGTTATTAATCGGAATTAACAAAGGTGAAATTTATCTCCTCGGCGGTCGTCCACACGGGATTTTTAATTTCCCCGTCGTAATTGAGCGTCGAGCAAATGAGTTATCGTCCATAAATTTCCCCCTCACACATTTTCCATTCAATATGCATATCGCCATTCATAAATCCTTTCCACACGAATTTCTATCGAATACCGGAATCTTCGTTCACCGTCACAATATTTTGATACTCCCGTATCTGTGGAACGATGACGTTTTCATTTCGAAATGATAAATCGCTGATTCGACGTGTTCGCGTTATTTCACGCTATGATTTTCGAGCAATACCGGTTTCCACCTTTCTCGAGAACGGTATTGTTCCACGTTACACGGGTACACCTTAAGGTCTGTGTAGGTGTAATAACGATTTCTACAGCCATTACGAATATTGTTATGGTTATCGCGCGAATTCACAGGTAACGCCTTTGAATTTTTCCTCTCCATTGCAATCTTACCAATTACACGAAATGGGGCCTCCGGTGTTTCGAATCAAAGAATAATCCCAGCTTCCGCTCTTATATATTTCCAAAAGTTTCCTTTTTTAAATCATCCTTTAAAAACAAATCTTTCCGCGATCCAATAAATCGACGAACAGAATGCAATCTCAGCAAACACGTAAAATATCTGATCGTTTTTAAACCTCTGTCCTCGAGAAATACGATCTTCATTAATCAACACTTTTCCACGGTTCTTTTATCGAACATCCGACACCAGCTGCGAAAGCGTTCAATCGAGGGCGATACGGTGGTAGGGGGGAGGTGAAAACGAACGCCAGGAAAATGCAGGCCACTGCGGAACACGGGTCATTTGGCTATCTGACGTAGCACGAAAGTTAACAGGACGCAAGCATCGCCGGAATTGGCTGACCTCTTGGCCCTGTGGCTACTGGAACAACTTTGTTCGCTTACCCATCCTCTGTAACCACGTACACTTGGCTGCAACGTAGGCTTCCTTTAACTAACAAGGGATGAGCATCATTGTGTACTCATTGATCTGATTTCAATTTTACACAATAATAGAGAATTCTATGTAAAATTAAGAATTTTATTTTTCTGAGAAGTGAGGAGTCTACTTTTAATTGCCTTCGGTTTTGAAAGAATCTAGGGAGTGCCTAGATCTCAGAAAGTTCACATTGCACCCAAATGTACATACATCGTCACGCAATACCATTATCCGCAAGGGTTATTGAGTTTTGTTCCGTCGAGGGTGGAACCATTGTACGAGGTTCGATTTCTCGTTAATACCAGTCGCGACGAGATTTCCTTCCCCGCCTCCGAAACGCGTTAGAGAAAAGAGCAAAAGTTTTCTCATCTCCTATGCGACCTGATTCTTTACGATCTTCTGACCTGGTTTCCCGTTTCCGTGCACGCCTAATTCTTTGCCATAGACCCGGCTTTGGAAGCACCGTTAAATAGCCCGATGCACTGGAAATGCGAGAGAAATAGAGAACACCCTCGACGCTATTTTCCTAGCGAAAGTTGATTCAATTTTTTCCGAAATGATCCAAGACCACCTGGTAGTTCGTAAATAATTTTGTCGCGACGGGACTATTCTTTGACCACCTAAGGGAGACGTGGACAAATGGAGCGATAAAACGGATCTCATCGGCGAGACGAAACCCTCGCCGACTGGTTTACGCTTTTCCGGCGCACGAGACTGCGGTTTCTCTCCTCCTCCTGGCGTTTCGCTTCGAACGAATAATAGACCACGAAACGCGTGGGCAGAAACTCGTGTCCGAAGGGAAAGAAACGGTCGTATAATGTCGGAACGGTGTTCGAACAGTCGAAAAAGGGATTTTACACTTTGGTTTTCTAGCTGTTCGATCAGTAGATTAAACAGAGATATCAACCCTCTGACTAGGATTGATGGCAACATTTTTCGAGCCGTGCCGTATAAATTACACGCTCGATAAAGTTGCAAATTTTTCCATCATCCTGGCTCGGAAACGATGTGGAGCACTTGCTATCAACTATTTCCATTAACTTCTCTTTATTCTATTAAAAATGATTGATACGCCTTGTAATTCTGGCAAGCATCGATCTGCTGTCTTTAAAGTGGATAGATTGAAAATTACAATAGAATAATAAACTTCCTGAACTTGGAATTTTTGTCTCTGTAATATTATTTCCTTTACGAGTAACAAAAATGTATTGCAATTAGTCTCCATTCGGCTTCTTATTAACTTCGTAATATAAACGTAAATCTTTCGCGGTGCCGCAACAGTACAGTTATAAAGTCTTTGAAAAATAGCCAGGAAGGGTCCGCGACCGCAGTAATCAAAGACTACAATGAACGTTCCCCGGGTGCAATTAAGCGGCGGCGTCCGCGTAATTAAATTCCTGGTTACGGTGAAAGGCGCGGGTGAATAGAAAGCGCGCGAAAATCGGCGTTCGCCCGATTTTAGTGTAATAAATCATGCATGTTGCTATTGGACTTCGGTTAGATTTTGAACTGAAGTAATTGAAAATTTCTGCACATCGTTAAAAAACATTTTTTTTGGTATTCAACACGAGGGTCCAATTAAAATTTCCGAGGCTATCGAACCTTCGAAGATTCCCTTGGTTGACAAACTCAAAATTTACCTTAAATAAAAGTAAATAACATTTAATCGTAAAGAAAAAGGCCGAGGGGCTGCAGCCTCCCTTAAAATCAGCAATCCTTCTGATTTACGACTTCGAAAGGATCTAATCGTCGCAAACAGATAACAAGGCTCCGCGAAGCGAAAGAAACTTTCGCAGGTGCGATAATAAAGTCCAGATAGCGACACGAGAGGTTAGGGGGGACGAAACGTGCGGATTAAACGAGCCGAGCCGACTAAATTACACAGCGGATTAATCGAACAGAGAGTAAATAACGTGAATTAACGACTCCGTGTAATGAACGAATAAATCTGACCGGCGATTGCGTATCGAGATAGTTTGAATGGGTCCACCGGCACGTTAGAACTAGTAAAAAGAGGAAAGCAGGAAGAAAGATCGCCGAATGACCCCAGCACCGGTTACTATCGCGAGTTGTAATTACTTTATCGATCAAAAGTTTCGGTACTCCTATCGTGGCACGTTTCGCAGACAAATGTGAGAAAGGCCATAAGTCAATTGGTTGTTTTTCCAGATCCGATGAAAGGAAAAATTGTGGAAGTTGAAATTAAATTGTAGAAGGTGATTCATGAGAGCGGAGAGAGAAGAAAATCATACCCGGATGTTGTACTCAATTTGTCCAACCCCCGTTTCAATATGGTACAAGATGTTTCCCCCCTTCCGAGAAGGAAAAGGTTTCTCGAGAGGGCGGCGCTGAATTTTGACACCGGCGTGGAAATTCTGACGAGGAATAACGGGAATCGAGTTCGTATCTCAGCATGGGGTACACGGACGACCTTATGGTTTCCGTGACACGTGACACCATAACGTCCGCGTTTGCGTATCCCTTGCCCTACGCTGTTTATCCCACGATCCCGTTACGGTTCGCGGCAAGGTGCGAAAGCCACCCATAACATAATAATGATACGTTCGGTTTCGCGGTCGGTTTAGCGCTCTTTTTATACGCGGTCAATCGCCATTAAGTCTTGACCTCCAATTATTGCGGAGGTCAGTGTTTAACCTACTTGGTACATTCAAAACCTTGACCGTACGAGTTGCTGAGAAACTTCACGTTCTAGTAATATTTTCGCGCACCCTCTGTTAAATCGTTGCATAATATCAAAAGTATTTTCGATTATTTTTCTCGTTCCACATTCATCGATTCCACGGATACGCGCCTCGTTTCCTGCGTGGAAGTTAACGTTGCTGCGAGCCGCGTAAAATCTTGAGCGTTCCGCTGCCGGTGCGTTTGATACGCTCACGCAACGATCCTCCGCAATTTATTGTTTGATGAAGACGTAAAGAATGCGTGTAACGGTGGCCAAGTCGAATCGAGGCATGCGAGCGGCAGAGCCGGCTTTAATGCGGACAACGGCGCCGAGTAAACGGCGAACGAGCGCGAACAGAACGACATTTTATAGGCCATCCTGCGGACTCCTCGCGAGAATTTATTATATACGCCACCGCGGACCTTTAATCGACCGCGAAAATTACGCAAGTTCGCCAGAAACAAACTTGCATTAGTGGTTGCACCGTGAGAAAGGGATCTGTTGAAAATTCGCAAAAAGGCGACGTTCCGAGAAAGTTGTTATTGCGGTGGTATAATTGAAAATGTAATTGCTATGTACATTTGAGTATGCTTCGTGTAATTAACTAGAGATTCATTGCTTTGATAACTGAAAGTGAAGAGAATGGTATTATCTGATTGAAGTACAGTATAGAGAACTGTCTATGGAATACAAATGAGAAAGCGTGGGTGTGTCGCAGAAATCGATCCGTCAAAAATAAGGGGAGCGTTTTGAAAAGGAGCATTGATGAAGGGAACACAGATGTCCGGGTGCAGGAAGTCCAGGTGCGAAGCTCGGCACGCGACTCTGTAGCCTGTCAAAAATGCATTAAAGAACGACCCGATACTTCGGGATGAATGAACAAACCGAATGAATGGGACGAGCTGGCGAGCGAAGAAAAGCTGTTACTCGTAGGATACGTGATAGGCCTACGGAACAGTAAAAGAATTTCAACCTTTGTCGTTGCATTTCATTCCAGTTTTCTGAACTGAAATTTTATTTCACGACATGAATTTTTGCAAATTAAGTTTTGCGGAATTGACATGTCAATTGAATTGCGACCAGCATCGAAAAATGGCAGAAGAGAATAGAACGTATAATTTTCTCGAACCTTTAATTGGGCATTTAGGTTGGTCGACTGGGCTCTATTATCGAGACAGACGGTGAAATCTACTCCAGGTACGATCGGTAAACCGCTTTTTATTCATCGCGCGAAATAGCTCTAGAATTCCCCTCTGTCTCTCGGCAGACTAGTTTATACGCCGTCTAACTGTAACTTTGCAGCAACTGAAAGTCCGCTTGAAATTCAATAGAGTCGCCAATAAAGTCGCAAACAGACGTTACAAACTGTCACGGTGGTAAACATCGATGGGTACGAGGGTCGATTTGCTTGTCGATGGAAAAATGGATCAGAAATTCGAGACTACCCTTCAGGGAATTGAAAATTGATCATGGAAATGTTATCGTCGCGGTGCCATTTATCGAGTCGCGATAGAAGAAACAATTTTCTAAGGATCCTCCGGTAGATTCGAAAGCTGTTGTCCGCCTTTGATCAAAGTCTCCTCGTCTGGCTTTCTACTGAATAATGGAAGAACAAAAATCCGCAATCGCCGTTATTTCGTTCGTATCCGTCCCACGCCAGCCATCACGCAAGAATTAATTCCTTCTCTTTTCCGCGACCCACGCCATCAGTAGCGGTCGAAATAGACGTGAAACCGTCGGGCTGCCATGTGCTGGTAACTAGCTAGTATAACGCGTAAATAGCGTTGCGTGTGCGAAACGTTTGTCCTCCTGTAATACACGCTTATTTATCGTGTCTATTTCTCATTCTGACACGAAGCTTCTGGTCGGGTCAGGCCTTTAAACGCGACATTACAGAACGAAAATCTGAAACGAATCGAGTTACAATCGTAAGATTCTCTCCCACGTGTTGAAAAACGAAAATCATCGGTGCATTTTATTTCCAGGCAATTTACCATCGTGGATGTATTCGAAACCATGAGAATTTTTGGCAGTACCGCGTGGGGCAGAAATAATTCGCGATACAGAATGATCAGAAATAGCGTGACCAGTGGAAACGACGAGAGGGTCAACGAACGGTCATCGTCGCGTTAGATCATCGCGCTAGATCGCCACGTTTGGGAGCTTAGGCGGAGACAATCGAGCAATCAATGTCAGGGACCAACCCTTTCACGACGAAACAGTTCGTTTCCGTTCGCGTGCGAATCTCCGGCCGCATGCCAATCAGCGATATTTGCCTGCTCGATATGGCGAGTCGGGAAAAGAGAAACAGTTAGACGTTCCATAGGTTTCATCTATCGTTTCTACGCACGTATGCTCGCTTCAACTTTGACGCCATCGGTTTTCACTCTTTGCCAAAGGAGTATCTTAATCCACTTAGAGCCGGAGAATTTCTCTTCTCCATCCGCCAAATGGCAAGGAAGTACAAGCTATTGAAAACAATTAGGCCGCGATAGAACTTGTATGACAATGGATGTACAACATTAGGAAGAAGATTGATTTCCATTATCGTTAGAAAAGTCTGACAGTGACTTCCATTGGACCCTTCCTCGGGGCAGATGGGTCTTTTAAGTCATTATAGTTATTGTTTGTACGCCGCACGCGGTGAGGGAACCCGCTGCGAGAGCCGGCTTTTAATATACATCGGGTGGCGAAAATATACGGCTGAGGAACACGGAAACCGACATGATTCATCGAGGCGCCAATCGTCGTGCTTTCTTGGACGCGGGCCACGCAGGTAATTGGCCGATCGCACGAAGACGAGTTCCATGGTTCTTTCGTTGTGTGATGATCGCGGTCGAACCGTCGTGCCTCGTTGAGTCATCCTGGTGACACGCACGACCTGAGCCTTTCAAACAGACCCTCCACTTCTTTTTTTTTTTATTTTCCCGTCGACTTTGTCACGGACGGAAGTTGCACACGGAAAGGGATAGTGCAGTTTTTTTATGGCTCGCGGAAAAATTGACCGGGGTTACAATGAGGCATTAATTGGTCGTGAAAGGTTTGATGGATCTTCCAGGAAGAATCATGGGAACCAGTGATTTCTGGGTGTGGTGCGATCGCTTCTTTTTGGACAAAGAAATAAACGTTCATTGTGCTTCGTGTTTGAGGACAGAATCCAGTTTTGAGAAATTTGTGTTGAAAGGCGTGTGTGTAACCTTTGATAGTGTATCATCGTTTTAATTACAGAAAGCACAAGGATCGATGAGAAAAGGGAGCGTGCAACTATAGACGATATAGTTTCGTCGACAGGCTGGCATCCAATTAGAAAGGACTTTGGAAAATAAAAGGGGAACCCTCGTCCAATTTCGTGCGCATCCGTCACGATGGCAATCCAAACAATTACGAATTGCAATTTCCTTGATTCGTTTTCCAAGAAAACTCGTCATTGCCGGCTTCCCTGACGAAGAGAATCAACGCGTGCTCGCGGAAACGCGTTGTCACTGGTAATTATGTGAATGCCAGTCAGCCGTGACACAGAGAACCGACCCATTTTTAAACGAGTCCGTGGCTGTTGACCGGAGGGAAGAAATTCTTCGCGCTTTCGCAACTGTTACTTCCATTAAAGATTTATGTTATTGCTTTTGCGGCACGCAGTACGCGAGAACCATGCTTCTACAATAGATGAGAACTGTGTTCGATACATTGTAAAAAAAAGAAATTCTTCCCTTCACTTTTATTCATTTTTACGCCGAAGTGTAATATCCGTAATATTTATTCAAGTATTTATACCAAATTAAAGACCAGCTATTATACCCCGACACCTAGACATTATATCTCGTTGTAAGGCAATGTTTCTCTCTCACCTGACAAACTGCAGCTACATGACACACGTGTGTACACACGTGTACGCTGATGGGTGTATATTGACAGGGAAATAGAGAGGTTCGAACAAACTCGGTGGCTACAAATAACGAAGCATTGTCCGTGAAAAACAACGCTCTGTCCCGGTCATATTTTTCGAGTGCATTCTCTCTTTATGCAGCTTGGTTTTATCACCTGAAAACGGAAGGGGATCGTTAGCACCGACCGGCAAGAAACTTCAAGAAAGAATTCGTCGAGTGGCTGCGAGTCATTAGTAATTCAACGAAATGCTGCAGTTAATTCTAAGAAGAAGAAAGAAGCTTCTTGACATGACCTTGCGAAAAGGAAAAGTAATCAACGAGCGTGCTGCTCTCGTGGAACACATTACTCTTTCATGAGGCACAGTTTTCAAGGGTGGAGAGCTCTCCCCGTTGAGATTTCTAGCGCAACGCCGAAGAAACTTAGGTATATACATATCGTTGCTGGTACAAAGGTCGACTTCTTTCCTTTTGCACCAAGGCCAGCCATTTGTTTAGGCATTAGCGTGAAGTGCATCAAACTTACAGTTCCGGTTACGATCATTAGCAGCTACTCGAAAGTCCTCAAGGAACACTGTGCTCCGCTAGCTTTTCTTCCTTTCGCTCCTGGCTGCTTATTCTCTCGTTACTTTGTTCGACGTTTACAAAGAACGGTGAAACAATCCCCATAAGTCACTTTCGATCATCTGAAACAAAATGAGGGGTGAACTGAAGCGTGAAAATCTTCGCCGAATCCGCCAGCTGGAAGTGTTGCACAACAAGTCGACGATCCTTACTCACAATCGATTCCTACCGTGGCGATAACATCGAACGAGTCATTGTACGGGACTGTAATAATAAGTACAAACGGTCAGCCGGGAATTCAACCGATCCTCTCGGCGACCGGTTGATCGTTGGACCCTGATAAAACGGCCCTAAGCTCCGCGCCAGGATGGAACCGATGCTTTCGCGCATCCTGAAGAGTTATCGACTTTTAAGTGGACTAAGATTTACATCTACGTGATCATTATTCTTAGCAAGGGAAACCCCTCTGTTCGCGCCGCGTTTGAAAGTCAAAGTGCATACGATTTTATGAGCGTTTGTCATGCGCGTGATGATCCGCGTTACATATGGTGAATGCGTGTCCACTTGTTCAAAGAATCTTGCGACATGTCCCATGGCCTTGTTACAAGGGGGAAAGGTTCATTAGAATGTGTTGAACAGCATTTGAATCGATACGTTTGAAATTAATAATCATTCTTTTATCATTGAACTGCTTTTCTCGTTACATGGTATCCCGTATATCCGCCGAGTGAAAGAAAATTTCAGCGACATCTACCACTTGCAGTACATGTATCTTTGTCGTTGAGGCCATTGACTGCAGATATAAGAAGACTGGACGTGTCTTTGTTCACGAGGGATCATGATTTTGGAGTCCCATGATTTTAGCGCGCTAAGAATGATACTACTGGTGTCATCGAGTAGAGAGCGGTGGAGGTACTAAATGAAAAATGATTTACCGTCGGTAAAACAGTCCACGTTTGATCGAAAATTAAGTTAAACAGAAACTGATTTAAGCGCCACCTCAGTTATAGCGGCATACTACACCGCGTCACTTTTCGCATGCACTAAGACAATACTAACGCAAACAAAATTCACAATTAAAACCTTTTTATTTTTGGTTCATTTTTTATGAAATTTTTACCAAACTGTTTATGAAAATCTCCTGATTAAAATGATACCAAACCCGACATAGTTTTTGGTACTACAGTGTCATATTCTACGACATTATATAAGCACATAAGTAAAGAATACTGACCATGCATTCATTATTACTAATTTTCTGTCCGTAAAACTGTATTTGCAATGTGGTATCCTTCATAATCTGAAAGGCATAGTTCCTGAAAAAAATATAACAGAGATTAAATTAAAAAAAAGCATAAATTTCGCAGCCAATTCGCTCGTATTATTTGCTGCATAATTAATAAATGTACCATAGAAATAATGATACAATTATTAATTAGTCATCAAATAATAACGATTGCCCAGGTCTCACCACGGGGAGGTTGCTGCGGGTGGAGACCCGCCCTACCTCATCCCATCCACCCTCCATTTATGCAAATTTTTATTTTTATTCAATATATCATCCTCTTGATGTACATTTGCAAAACGTTTCGACTGTTGTGCAAACGGACAACAAAAGGAGCATTATCTCTATTCACTACCTGACTACTTATATTTTTCTTTCTTAATTCTACCTTACAATTTTTTCATTTTGATTACAGATCTGTAATTAGTAATATGCAATTGCATATTTGTCTTACACCTAAATACTAAGAATACGAGCGCTCGTATAATGACAAAAATTCGCTTAAATCTAAAATTTCTTTATTAAACTTAATTACATACTTATTCAATTACTTAACCTAAGGGTGCTTAAAAATCTAATGAGATATAAACAAACACCTATTGTTTTGGTTGTCCTTAACACAATACTTCCTGAAATAAACTAAAAAGAATGAAAGATAATTTTAAAAAATAAATAAAATTTATATTGCCTTAACCATAGACTTACAACTTGCCTATATAAAAATCTAAAGGGATGTAAACAAATACCTGTAATAAATTTGTTGGTACGATGATACTTATCAGAATATTTCCTGAAATAAACTAAAAAGGATTAAGTACAATTTGAAATCATTTTTATATCACTTTAGTTAATTGAATACCTTAACTTCATACTTCCTATGAAGATATTTCTCTGCAACAGAAACTGATTAATTGAATCCAGATAAAAACAAAAAAAATTAATAGCTGGAAAGGAGATATATTAGTAACAATAAAATTTTACAAAAATCAGAGTGGTTGTTAATAACTCAAAATCAATTTGATACGAAATATGAATTTAAAGCAAACTTTAGTACCAAAATAAAGAGAAAAAAAAATTCAGAAAAATATATATTTGAGTTAAGTAATTTGAGTTAAGAAGATTAATCATTTCATTTTATTGTATTTAATATTCGTTCATTTCGCGACAAATAGCACACAATATTTTAATTGAAACAACTGTCTTTTACTGCAATGTATAGTACGTACAACCACGACTCTACTTGACTTTATTGCATTATATTATTCAATACACCTTTCAATGCAAATTTATTGTAAATGGAAAAACTGAAAAGAAAATCGCGAATGGACTTTGCTTTTCTGGAAAAGAATTTGAAAATTTATAAAAGTAATTTAATTAGCTTCTCCGTAAGCTTGAAAGAAAACATCGCGATGAAAAATTAAAACTGAACAACTCGAACAACAATTATCCACTACTTTTGTTTAAATAAAGTAAAATAAAAATTTAATAAGCTATCTCGAATGAAGAAATATTCCTTGAAATAAATGATCACCAATCATCAAAAAATAAAATGAATTTCCATTTTAAACAAAACTTTGAATAAAGTTCTATTTAAAACTTTATCGTATCTAATAATATCCTGAAAACATTAAATTCATATATTATTTAACAGTATTTCCAATAACCGAACGCTCAAAATTTTTAAAATTAAAAAAAGGGAAGAAAAAAGAATGGGGGCGGGGCAGTGGGAGGGAGGGTACAGGGGAACCTGAAAAAAAAAATTTGACTGCCCATAAGAGCAATCCCTAAGCAAACCCTATAAAACAGACCGAAATCACACGCAACACTAATTTCAAAATTGCAAACATTCTGAACTATGACAAAACATCGGCTGGCAACGAAGGGTCTCACGCCCCCTAGACTTACGCCAGACGCTACATACCACCCACCCCGCCTGGACGTCGTAACGCCAGGACAGAGTGCACCCCTTCGCTAAGAGCGCTACCCGCCCGTCCAACACGTTGCATCCAACGGTGTCAGATTGACGGACGCCCATAGTATAGACAAAAGGACTACAGTTTAGAATATCGTAACATATTTTCATATGTTCCGTATTCTAAAACTGCGCCTGCAAAGGCCTAGTAATGCATGGGTATATCTCCCAGAGATGGTGTTCACGGTCTTAGGCCGCGGAATCCAATGGATTCCCACCGAATGTGAGTCATAGTTACTTCCACTAATTTAATAAATGCAAAAAAGTAAAAAATTTAATAACAATCGCGAATTTATTCGCAACACTAATTTCATTAATTATATAATATGTACAAAAGCGTACGCGTGAAGGCTGCTCCATTATGCGCAACGCTAAGCTGAAAAAAAGAAAACAAGAAAAAACGCGAACTGTAACGCAACACTACTCAAATCTACCGAATTTTGTAAGACGCAACACTAATCTAAAAAAGGGGTACAGCCAATCCAAGGCTGTATCACGGCAGCTGGTCCATAGCTGCCTTATGGACCATGGCAACTCCACTGGATCGTTTTTGGGCATTTCATCATATATCGCAACTCTAATGCAAAACGCGAATATTCATTACCGCAACACTAATTAGCAGGGAACTCTATAAACTAATGCAAAGCAATCGCGTACTTATAAGTCGCAACACTGGGAAACAATCGCGCTAATGTCATTCGCAACGCTATCTTTAAGAGACATGCAATTAAAATGCAAAGAAGGGAAATTCTCAAACCGTGAATCTTTTACTCGCAACACTAAAGCAATGAACATTAAAAAGCAAAACTCTCAAAAATCTTAAAGCAATCAACATAGAAAAGTTAAATTTTATTTTAAAGCAATGCAAGAAAGAAACGCGATATTTAAAGTTCGCAATACTAAATGAAAATCGCGATAATCATGCATACGCAACATTAAATTGAACCGTGATCGATATATTAATTCGCAACACTAAATTAAACCGTGGTCAATATTCGCAACACTAAATTGAAAACGCGATTTGCCCAAAATTATGGGGGTCACGGGCCCCCTCTTCTCCTGCAATTACAAAACTACAACTACAAGCAAGCACAGTGACAAAGTAGTAACGATAATGATTTCCCATCCTTTTTTGCAAAAGGATGCAAAATCATTAGTAGTTCCCCTCTTGAAAGACAGTTTGTCGGGGCGCTTCGGCATATAGCCTTTTCTTTCTTCGGGCGGTCCACCCACCTGAAACTTATATCTAAAGCTCGAGACTTGCAAATTCGCAAAACAAAAAAAAAAAACAATCAACAAAATAGAAAAATCGCGAAACTAATTGACACGTGGACGAAAAAGGACTTTATACAAATCGTTGTTCGTGCACACGTGCCGTGCTCGAGCAGAACTTGTGCGTTTCGTGCCATCGCGATCGCGTAAGACGACTTATGAAGTCGCCAAAAATTTGAAAAATTGTACAGATAGAATCGAAGGCGAACGACATACTCCGTTCGTATCAATTGTACCGTCAATTCTTCAAATATATTCCAGGTACAGGTTGATCACGCGAAATCGCGCCTACCCGACCAAGAGACTGTGACAACCTGTCCCGGCCCTACCTACTTACAATCTATCACACACACCAGAAGGTATACTACCTACCTACCTAACGCTATATTTAAAAAAGGCAAAATCACATTCTCACAAAAATTCATTCCACGACCCCCATACACTCCACCCGGGCGCAAGAGCCTAAACTAGGGAGAACGTCCCGGGACGCCTCCGTCACCCGAGTTTCATCTCACATCACACTCTACGGTACGTACCATTTTTCACTGAAATCGTCTGGCAAGGCTAGCAATCATTGCGTATAATGATAATTACAAAATTTAATTAACTGCTTTGATATAGAATATTTTATAATAATGGTAATAATCATGGTAATAGTAATGGCAATACAGTAATAATAATGGTAATAATACTATTTGGTTTGTAACTTCATCGTACATCTTATTGAATAAAATATTATTTCAAATTAAAAGTTAAATGAAAAAGTTATTAAACCGACGCAATCCCACAGCCTAAAAACACACACACCATATGTGGAAATTACGTCGTGCACGATATACTAACACAATGCCAGCCGCTTATTAATTATTATTCTTATGATCTAGGTCATCGTGCCCATTGCCTCTACCCATCCAAGTAGCACCTGGGCACGTGAATGGGCTTTGGTAATAAACACGGAAGGGATTAAACCTGAAAATCCTGATCTACAAACATGATTAGTACATAAACATCTAACGGGCTAATATTTCACTATTTTAATAAAAGTGACTCGACTTTGTAAATATAAAGCTTTAAGAACAAATACTGAAAAGTAAAATAGAGCAACTATGACGCAAACATGGTGCACTGCTAATATCAGCTGGCAACGAAGGGTCTCACGCCCCCTAGACTTACGCCAGACGCTACATACCACCCACCCCGCCTGGACGTCGTAACGCCAGGACAGAGTGCACCCCTTCGCTAAGAGCGCTACCCGCCCGTCCAACACGTTGCATCCAACGGTGTCAGATTTGCGGACGCCCATAGTATAGACAAAAGGACTACAGTTTAGAATATGGTAACATATTTTCATATGTTCCGTATTCTAAAGCTGCGCCTGCAAAGGCCTAGTAATGCATGGGTATATCTCCCAGAGATGGTGTTCACGGTCTTATGCCGCGGAATCCTTGTAACTAATTTGATTAATTAAATAATATATAGGATTGAGATTAAAAACCAAAAGGATTCCCA
This sequence comes from Osmia lignaria lignaria, assembly GCF_051020975.1. Taxonomy (NCBI): domain Eukaryota; kingdom Metazoa; phylum Arthropoda; class Insecta; order Hymenoptera; family Megachilidae; genus Osmia; species Osmia lignaria. The sequence goes on from NC_135035.1 coordinate 8,590,827, forward strand.
CCGAATACTAGTCAGTGCATCGTCATATTTACTTTCGCGTCGGAAATTTCTCGCAACACTAATTTAATAAAGACAAAACTCTAATAAAAAGGAATTTAATGTCAAAATTGAATTTGATATTTTATTAAAAGCAAAATGACTAATTAAAAATTCTTTACAATGAAAAAAGAATATATTGTGAAAATTAATACGCAAAATGTGTTGAAATAGATCACTCTGACTTGGAAATCTACCCGTCACGAATTGTCTTCTTGCACATAAATTGTACATTTTTTCGTGAACGTTTAAATAAATTAAACTTCGCTATTGAATGAATGAAATTTTAAAAAATTCTCAAATTATATTTGAATTTATGACGTACAAAATGTAATTAAATCAATGTAATAGCATCATTAATATGTATATCCAGTATACATATTACATAATACTATCAATATTATATTGCTTTGAACCATCGCAATAACTAGGTCAGATAGTATTTGATTTCTCTATTACAGACAAACTAAATAAAATGGTTTCGGTATTAAAATATTCTAATTCCACATGTAAGAACATTTAAGAGCATTCATATATTTCATAAATATCTATTGGAATATGTGGAATTGAAATGATATTAAAACGCGGAGTACAAGAAGACCTAGCCTAAACTAAATGAAATGAAACAATAAAAATGTTACTACTCATGGGTATAATCATACCCATGGTCACTATGCTTGCCAACCACATATACAACTGGTAACCCATGTCGATTCGGACCATTCGTCCTACGACATGATTGGGCACCAGAGGAACCATAAAACATGCGACTCACCGTTCGCAGATATACTCTTCTTCCGACAGTCAACCACCAGGTAGGAGGCTGCCTTGTAGCAGAAGACGGAAGTCGTGAAGAAAGCCATCATCAGGATATCCAGAAACTCGGCAAAATCAAAAAATTCATCTGTAACAAAACAAAAAAGAATTACGGTTAATTTTGCAAATTATCAATTTTTATTCTAATAAAATTATATATGAATTTGGATTTTATAAAATATTAGCAATAGCAATTAAACAGAACTCTCGAGTATCAAGTATTGGAATTGTAGATTATTCTATTTGAATTAAAATTAATTAAATAAAGTAATAAGATACTTACACTCTTTCCTTGTGGAGTATCGCCCAAGACTCCTCTTCAGTGGTGCCGTGACTCTAATACCGGATATATCGATCACTTAAAAAAAAAAAAAATTAAAAATAAAAATAAAGATATAAAATGCTAGTAACGCGACCGTGAATAATTTTCGGCGAACAATTATAGTGACTCTACTTTCGCGATGAAGAAAGAAAAATCAGAGCCGCGATGTTCTAGAAATTATTTTATAATACGCAGCAAACACTGACTCTACTATCGCGTGATTCCTAATTGTACAAACGCAACACTATTCAGGGCCAGTTCACCCTTGAGAAAATCAAAACATTAAACATATGTACGTGCAAACACTGGCTCTACCGACCGCCTTGCGCGCGGCCACAACAATTCCTGGAAGAAAAGATTAGTGAGGTTGGGGATGAGTGGAAATATACAAAACAAACATTCTTCTTATTCAGCGTTGGGTTAAGGAAATACTGTTATTATTTGTAAATGGAAATATTCCTGTTCATGAAATATTCTCAACGAACACGAATATTATTCAAATTGAATATTGATCCCAGATTATATCGCAATAATAAAATGTTTTAAATACTTGTTGATAATTATTTCAATGAATATTACAAGAATAGAAAATCATTGTTAAATAAATATAATATACCATTTTATTAAAGTAGAGGATTTCTGTTGTTAAAATTGTAAGCATGCTAAAACTTGTTGAAAATTCTATTACGACTGAATTTATAAATTGTCTACATTCTTTTCAATAAACAAAGTCCAATAATTAATCATGCTTAAACAGCATGTGATTTAAAAACGTGATTCTATTTTAATTTAAACTTGCACTAAAAGCTGGATATTATAATACAATTACTACGTCTTAACAAAAATAGATTGTTTAAAATAATTAATAATTACAGAAGAGAAGCAACAATTTGCAGTAGAAAACGAATTATTTCAATATTGTTCTAATTTAAAACACATGTATTAAATTACTACACGAAATTATTTAATAAAATGAAAAATTAATGATCCTTTTTGTATTAATCGATAAAAAGAAATTTCTTTGATCTTTCTTTCCTTGACCTTGGTACCAATTAATTATTAAAAATGCTTACAATTAATAACGACCCAACAAAAAAAAAAAATATTAACAATTGATTACAATAAATGAAAACGTTACCAATTCTTTATGAAATTATATCAAACCAATGTCAAACCAATGCCAAATATCTGTAACAAATAAGAAATACAAATTTATGTAAATAAAATTATGATTAATGAACGATCAAATTTTATAATTTATACAAAATATTTGAATATTTAGTACCTATTATGTACTACCGGCACGTAAGAAAGGACGTTCTCAACGCGTCTTATCACCTCGACGTTCACGAGACAAATGACGAGACCTTCCTACCCCTCGAAGACCAATCGGTAACATTCGGTACTATTCGGTATCGTTCGGCACAGGCTGACGCCGGCCGATATCGAAACAGCTAAACGAACAGATTTTATGATATTACGAAGAAGAACGTTATTGAATTCTCTTGTTAAAATCAACACGTGGTAGTAAATTTTAACAATTTAAAACAGTAAACTGTGGGTAACAGTACTAAAAACATTCAATAATGTTTAAGAAATGAACGATATACTGTAGTTCCAACCTCATTGTGAATTCGCGACAAGAGCAAGAATTTTCAAATCACGTATTTTTGAACAAAAAGCCGAATTAATGTCAAAGATCATGAATTCAGACTTCTCTTCGATGTTTCTTTCTGTTTTTTGTACTTTTAACACCCGATCGGCAATTTAATTTAATATTTGAAGATAATTTAATCTTACCTGTTGCAGACACGTGAAAGACGAACGAAGCTTCGAAGAGGACTGATGCACTACGCCGCACTCCGCGCACCGCAACCTGCAACGATTAATTTGATTGGTCGAAATGGGAGGACGCCATAATGGAATGACCAATCACAGGCATTGGTAGAAACTTCGAATTTCTTTGAAACTTTAACATTAAAAGAACGGAAACAGATTCGTTGAAAATTATCACCGCCATATTGAAATAAAGTCAAGATTATTTTTTTAAATTTAAAGCACCGAAATATAGGAAAGAAAATAGAAAAATACATAAGATATTAATAAATATGTAATAAATTATCATCATAAAGCAGAATAAATGAGAAATATGTTATTTTAATTCATATCTATGTTGGCAAAATAGATTCTAAATTTTCAGCTTACGCATTTCTGAAGACAATGTGGAAATGATGTCAGAAATCATGACTCCGGTCTTCTCTTCAACTTTGTCTTCTGTTTTTTTTATTTTTGATACCTAATACACAATTTAATATAATATTTTAATACTATTTAAGGCGATGCAAGCGTCGAGGCAGCTTCACGTACACGAGCTGCGAATGATCGCACGGTCGAGCGCGGAGAACGAATGTATTGTACCCAACAGAAAAAATGAGGAACTACATTTGTTGTCTGTTTTACCTTTTTGACGTCTTGAGCGAGTGAAAACTGAATGAAATCGTAGTTCTCACTATTTTTCTAAACGGAGGCTTGTACATCATCACCTGAGTGCTAGTTTTGCCCTATCCAATCCAAAGAATGGCTGTCTGGTCTCTGTTTGGACATACATATTGTCCACTTTGGACATTTTGATGTTTTAAACTGAAAAAATTAATCTTGACTTAAGCTCAATATGGCATTTTTTTGAAATATTAATTAGTTGAGTACACATGATGTATCATTGAAGCACATATTTGTAAAAATATGTTCTCTCATTTTACAGAATTATATTTGGGTATGAAATAAAACACTATTAAATGAATCCTTACCAATGTAAATGCGGTGTTGTTGCTTTAATAATTAAAAAAATGCAGCATTTTAAGCAAAATAAATAAAATTTCAGTAATCCTGTGTTACACAGCCAAACAAAATCAGAATAATCACTCATTTGTTCATATCGATTGAGAGCATTTTATAAAATAACATACAGTTCTCTATTGTACATTAAGCAGATAATACAAGGGTATATCAAGCTTTCCTATACTCCTTTAAATTTATGTTATATTTAATGCAATAGTATTAATATAAGTTAATATAAATATTAAATATAAGTTTGATGTCAGATAGAAACATGGTAAGACTATGTTATATTTTGTTGATTAATTGTACTGAGAAGCTTTATCCATTTGCTATTTGTGTATGCAGAATGTCGTTAATTTTGATTTGTTCTATTTCTTCCTATAAGAATCGCATCATTTTTAATCAAACCATGGTTTATTTCTCTTGATCTGTGCCTTATCTCCTTTTTTAATGCATTATTATGCAAAATCAACAGATCTGTTTGCTTCTACTTTCATTGTTGCAATTATGTTATTATTGAAAGTTTTTATTGGTATTTCAGTCGCTGTCACTGAGGTTACTAACATGTTAAGATATTGATTATACTTTATACTAATCTGAATGAGTTTTCCATTCACTATCATTTGGCTTGATTGATGAAGTCAACTTCATCTTCTGCATTGTTGTCCACTTTATTGATTTTTCATTTGATTTTTATTGGAAAACGAAATTTTTATTAACATTATTTAAATACCTGCTGTTTTCTGAAACATGATTGTATCTATCCAGTATTATTAAGCCAATTTATTCTATTGTTTGCCATAGCATCATCCTGTACAATTTAGTGGAATATCTTCTGTTTTTCTGTCGTGTGTCAAATTTGTTCTTTCTATTACTGATTCTTCTATACCTGATTATGGTTATCGATTTGGGAGCTAAAATCCCCAACCACTATTATAGACAAATTGACTTCTACTTTATCTTCGATCAATATTGCCTACAGTGTTTTCACTAGTTGGTGAGAATTCTATGTTTTTTTGATTGATTATAATTTTTGTACATACATATATACTAACATTTCGCCTATGCATACATTGCACATAAGTGTCAGAATTTATATCTCAAATAATATGTTCATAAATATTTCTTAGCAAAATCATGCCATAGGAAAGTGTTATTAAAATAATATTTCCCTTTATTTATTACATAATTACAATAATATAAAATATAATATAAGACGGGTGTTGCTAAAAAAGTACATTATTTAATTTTTTCGCTGGTATTTATTATATGAACGTTTCCATTACGCTGTTGTTTTAAGCTGAAAAAAGTAATCTTGACTTTTGTTCAATATGGCGTCGATAATTTTTAACGAACGTTTCTCTTACGATTAGCATTAAAGTTTCGAAGTATTTCGAAACTTCTACCAATGGCTGTGATTGGACAATGCCTTCTGCGTCTTATCATTTCGACCAATCAGATTCATCGCTGTGGGGGTGCGTGTATAGACTTGTAGCATAACGGAACATTCGTCTTCGAAGTTTCGTGCGTTTTGCACGCTTCTACAACAGGTGAGATTAAATTATCTTCAAATATTAAATTAAACTGTGTTTCTGGTGTTGAAAGTCCAAAAAATAGAAAAAATAGCTGAGGAGAAGTCTAGATTCCTGATTTTTGATATTAATTCGAGGTTTCTTTTAAAAACACGTGCGTTGAAATTTTTTGCTCTTGCTGCGAATTGGGTTGGAACAGCAGAATTTGAATAATTTCCATTTATATCAATAATTTTTTGAAGATTATTCCATTTTTTCATGTTTTTAATTCATATTTCCCATAATTTATTGTTATAAATCGTGATACTTGATTTTCCTGTTTTTGACTATTCTGCCGATATAGATACGAAATAAAAAGATATTTCCTTCATTTATTCTGCTTTTATATCGACAATTTCTTAAATCCCGTTAATATCTTATGTTTTTTCTACTTTCTGCCCTACATTTTGATGTTTTAAGCTGAGAAAAGTAATCTTGTCTTTATCGCAATATGTCGTCGATAATCTTCTATACTTTTTAACGGAAAATCTAAGTATCTCCTTTATCCTATCCAGTGTTTAAGCTTTCGTATTTGTTGATTATTGATGATCTCAATTCATATTTATCTTTTATACAATGAATAACACATATAATAATATAATAGGCATGGAAATTTGATTAATATTAATAATTTTAAAAAAATTATTACAAAATTTTTCCAAGTATGAGTAATTTCTTGGAATATTAGTTGATTACCCATGATGCATTATTGAAGTAAATGTTTGTAAGAATATGTTCCCCCATTTTACTGAATTATATTTGGATAAGAAATAAAACACTATTAAATGAATCCTTGCCAATGTAAATGCAGTGTTGTTGCTTTAATAATTACAGAATGGTCAACTAATGTTAATATATCATCTCTCAATATCAATCAACTGAGATCATCAGCAGAGTGTTTCCATCTAACTACACTTCAATATTTGCTTATTAGTTTGGTGAGTAAAAGAATAAAATACTCTACTTCCTTTTTATCATTAAATATATTTTGATTAGAGTTTGAAATACATAACATAATTAAAAAGCAAGTAGTTTTTACATAACAACTACATATGTATATCAGCATTTTTTATTATTATGATTAATAGTATGAGTATTTATGAATAAATATCAATTATTTTATTACACTGTTCAAAATTAGAGTCTCTCATTTAAAATAAAATTATTTTTAAATATTTTATTGTCCTCGTTGAATGCAATTTTATTGATATAAAAAAAAATATGATCTCAATATTACAGTTTTTTAAATAATAATTTGGTTGAAGAATAAAGATACTTATTCTGATAGTTTTTTTACACTTCGTTATTATTTCTCTGCATTTATATTTTATGACTATTATATTTATGTATTCTATTTAACATAATCGTTACTTAAATGTAAGGGTAAGTACAATGTTCATACTTATGTCAGTTTATTTACAATTAGCTGTAGCCTTCTAATATTTGTGATAAGGCACAGATATTTTATATAAATCACAGTAATAGAGGAGACAGGGGAGATTAATAAATTTAAAAAAAAAGCAACATTTTAGACAAAATAAATAAAATTTCAGTAATCCTGTGTTACACAGCCAAACAAAATCAGAATAATCACTCATTTGATCATATCGATTGAGAGCATTTTATAAAATAACATACAGTTCTCTATTGCACATTAAGCAGATACTACAAGAGTATATCAAGCTTTTGTATCTTCCTCTAAATTTATGTTATATTTAATACAATAGTATTCTTATAATAGTATTAAATATAAATTTGATGCCAGATACAAACATGATAAGACAAATTTTGTTGATTAATTGTAAGGAGAAACTTTTTCCATTTGCTATTTGTGTATGCAGAATGTTGTTAATTTTGATTTGTTCAACATCTTCCTACAAGATTTGCATCATTTTTAATCAAACCATGGTTTATTTCTCTAGATCTGTGCCTTATCTCCTTTTTTAATGCATTATTATCCATAATCAACAGATCTGTTTGCGTCATTTTTCATTTTTGCAATTATATTGTTATTAAAAGTTTTTATTGGTACTTCAGGTGCTGTTACTGAGGTTGCTAATATGTTTAGATATTGATTATACTTTATATTACTTCAAATTTCTATTCACCGTGTCAACTTCATCTTCTGCATTGTCCGTCACTTTATTGATTTTCCATTTGATTTTTATTGATGAATGAGATTTCCATTAATATTAGTTAAATACCAGCTTTTTCTTGAAACATGATTGTATCTATCTAGTATTATCAAGCCAATTTATTCCATTGTTTGCCATAGCATCTTCCTGAACAATTTAGTGCAATATCTTCTGCTTTTCTGCCATTTCTAACGTTTCGCTTATGCATACATTGCACATAAGTGTCAGAATTTATATCTCAAATAATATGTTCATAAATATTTCTTAGCAAAATCACGCCATAGGAAAGTGTTATTAAAGTAATATTTCCCTTTATTTATTATATAATTGCAATAATATAAAGGATAATACAAGACAGGTGTTGCTAAAAAAGTACATTATTTAATTTTTTCGCTGGTATTTATTATATGAACGTTTCCATTGCGCTGTTGTTTTAAGCTGAAAAAAGGAATCTTGACTTTTGTTCAATATCGCGTCGATAATTTCTAACGAACCTTTCCCTTACAATTAGCATTAAAGTTTCGAAGTATTTCGAAACTTCTACCAATGGCTGTGATTGGACAATCCATTCTGCGTCTTCTTATTTCGACCAATCAGATTCATCGCTGCGCGGGTGCGTGTACAGACTTGTAGCATAACCGAACATTCGTCTTCGAAGCTTCGTTCGTTTTGCACGCTTCTACAGCAGGTGAGATTAAATTATATTCAAATATTAAAATAAATTGTCTTTCGGGTGTTGCAAATACAAAAAAGTGAAAGAATAGCCGAAGAGAAGTCTAGCTCTTTGTTTTTTGACATTAATACGACGTTTTCTTCAAAAATACGTGAGATGAAATTTTTTGCTTTTGGCGTGAATTCATAATGAACTTAGAACAGCAGAATCGGAATTATTTTCTCTTTATATTAATAATTTCTCGAATATTATTGCATTTTTTCATGTTTTTAGTATATATTTCCCATTATTTATTGTTATATATCGTGATAATTGATTTTCCCGTTTTTTACTATTACGGCGATATAAATACGAATTAAAATAGCATTTTCTTCATTTATTCTGCTTTTATATCAATAATTTCTTAAATCCCGTCAATATCTTACGTTTTTTCTACTTTGTTTTCTATATTTTGGTGTTTAAAATTGAGAAAAGTAATCTTGACTTTATTTCAATATGGCGTTGATAATTTTTAACGATTCCCTTCCCTTCCCTTTCCTTTCCTTTACGATTAGCATTACAGTTTCGAAGCACTCCGAAACAAATGGCTGTGATTGGACAATCCATTCTGCGTCTTCTTATTTCGACCAATCAGATTCATCGCTGCGCGGGTGCGTGTACAGACTTGTAGCATAACCGAACATTCGTCTTCGAAGCTTCGTTCGTTTTGCACGCTTCTACAGCAGGTGAGATTAAATTATATTCAAATATTAAAATAAATTGTCTTTCGGGTGTTGCAAATACAAAAAAGAGAAAGAATAGCCGAAGAGAAGTCTAGCTCTTTGTTTTTTGACATTAATTCGACGTTTTCTTCAAAAATACGTGAGATGAAATTTTTTGCTTTTGGCGTGAATTCATAATAAACTTAGAACAGCAGAATCGGAATTATTTTCTCTTTATATTAATAATTTCTCGAATATTATTGCATTTTTTCATGTTTTTAGTATATTTTTCCCATTATTTATTGTTATATATCGTGATAATTGATTTTCTCGTTTTTTACTATTACGCCGATATAAATACGAATTAAAATAGCATTTACTTCATTTATTCTGCTTTTATATCAATAATTTCTTAAATCCCGTCAATATTTTACGTTTTTTCTACTTTGTTTTCTATATTTTGGTGTTTAAAATTGAGAAAAGTAATCTTGACTTTATTTCAATATGGCGTTGATAATTTTTAACGATTCCCTTCCCTTCCCTTTCCTTTCCTTTACGATTAGCATTACAGTTTCGAAGCACTCCGAAACAAATGGCTGTGATTGGACAATCCATTCTGCGTCTTCTTATTTCGACCAATCAGATTCATCGCTGCGCGGGTGCGTGCACAGACTTGTAGCATAACCGAACATTCGTCTTCGAAGCTTCGTTCGTTTTGCACGCTTCTACAGCAGGTGAGATTAAATTATATTCAAATATTAAAATAAATTGTCTTTCGGGTGTTGCAAATACAAAAAAGAGAAAGAATAGCCGAAGAGAAGTCTAGCTCTTTGTTTTTTGACATTAATTCGACGTTTTCTTCAAAAATACGTGAGATGAAATTTTTTGCTTTTGGCGTGAATTCATAATAAACTTAGAACAGCAGAATCGGAATTATTTTCTCTTTATATTAATAATTTCTCGAATATTATTGCATTTTTTCATGTTTTTAGTATATTTTTCCCATTATTTATTGTTATATATCGTGATAATTGATTTTCTCGTTTTTTACTATTACGCCGATATAAATACGAATTAAAATAGCATTTACTTCATTTATTCTGCTTTTATATCAATAATTTCTTAAATCCCGTCAATATTTTACGTTTTTTCTACTTTGTTTTCTATATTTTGGTGTTTAAAATTGAGAAAAGTAATCTTGACTTTATTTCAACATGGCGTTGATAATTTTTAACGATTCCCTTCCCTTCCCTTTCCTTTCCTTTACGATTAGCATTACAGTTTCGAAGCACTCCGAAACAAATGGCTGTGATTGGACAATCCATTCTGCGTCTTCTTATTTCGACCAATCAGATTCATCGCTGCGCGGGTGCGTGTACAGACTTGTAGCATAACCGAACATTCGTCTTCGAAGCTTCGTTCGTTTTGCACGCTTCTACAGCAGGTGAGATTAAATTATATTCAAATATTAAAATAAATTGTCTTTCGGGTGTTGCAAATACAAAAAAGAGAAAGAATAGCCGAAGAGAAGTCTAGCTCTTTGTTTTTTGACATTAATTCGACGTTTTCTTCAAAAATACGTGAGATGAAATTTTTTGCTTTTGGCGTGAATTCATAATAAACTTAGAACAGCAGAATCGGAATTATTTTCTCTTTATATTAATAATTTCTCGAATATTATTGCATTTTTTCATGTTTTTAGTATATTTTTCCCATTATTTATTGTTATATATCGTGATAATTGATTTTCTCGTTTTTTACTATTACGCCGATATAAATACGAATTAAAATAGCATTTACTTCATTTATTCTGCTTTTATATCAATAATTTCTTAAATCCCGTCAATATTTTACGTTTTTTCTACTTTGTTTTCTATATTTTGGTGTTTAAAATTGAGAAAAGTAATCTTGACTTTATTTCAATATGGCGTTGATAATTTTTAACGATTCCCTTCCCTTCCCTTTCCTTTCCTTTACGATTAGCATTACAGTTTCGAAGCACTCCGAAACAAATGGCTGTGATTGGACAATCCATTCTGCGTCTTCTTATTTCGACCAATCAGATTCATCGCTGCGCGGGTGCGTGCACAGACTTGTAGCATAACCGAACATTCGTCTTCGAAGCTTCGTTCGTTTTGCACGCTTCTACAGCAGGTGAGATTAAATTATATTCAAATATTAAAATAAATTGTCTTTCGGGTGTTGCAAATACAAAAAAGAGAAAGAATAGCCGAAGAGAAGTCTAGCTCTTTGTTTTTTGACATTAATTCGACGTTTTCTTCAAAAATACGTGAGATGAAATTTTTTGCTTTTGGCGTGAATTCATAATAAACTTAGAACAGCAGAATCGGAATTATTTTCTCTTTATATTAATAATTTCTCGAATATTATTGCATTTTTTCATGTTTTTAGTATATTTTTCCCATTATTTATTGTTATATATCGTGATAATTGATTTTCTCGTTTTTTACTATTACGCCGATATAAATACGAATTAAAATAGCATTTACTTCATTTATTCTGCTTTTATATCAATAATTTCTTAAATCCCGTCAATATTTTACGTTTTTTCTACTTTGTTTTCTATATTTTGGTGTTTAAAATTGAGAAAAGTAATCTTGACTTTATTTCAACATGGCGTTGATAATTTTTAACGATTCCCTTCCCTTCCCTTTCCTTTCCTTTACGATTAGCATTACAGTTTCGAAGCACTCCGAAACAAATGGCTGTGATTGGACAATCCATTCTGCGTCTTCTTATTTCGACCAATCAGATTCATCGCTGCGCGGGTGCGTGTACAGACTTGTAGCATAACCGAACATTCGTCTTCGAAGCTTCGTTCGTTTTGCACGCTTCTACAGCAGGTGAGATTAAATTATATTCAAATATTAAAATAAATTGTCTTTCGGGTGTTGCAAATACAAAAAAGAGAAAGAATAGCCGAAGAGAAGTCTAGCTCTTTGTTTTTTGACATTAATTCGACGTTTTCTTCAAAAATACGTGAGATGAAATTTTTTGCTTTTGGCGTGAATTCATAATAAACTTAGAACAGCAGAATCGGAATTATTTTCTCTTTATATTAATAATTTCTCGAATATTATTGCATTTTTTCATGTTTTTAGTATATTTTTCCCATTATTTATTGTTATATATCGTGATAATTGATTTTCTCGTTTTTTACTATTACGCCGATATAAATACGAATTAAAATAGCATTTACTTCATTTATTCTGCTTTTATATCAATAATTTCTTAAATCCCGTCAATATTTTACGTTTTTTCTACTTTGTTTTCTATATTTTGGTGTTTAAAATTGAGAAAAGTAATCTTGACTTTATTTCAATATGGCGTTGATAATTTTTAACGATTCCCTTCCCTTCCCTTTCCTTTCCTTTACGATTAGCATTACAGTTTCGAAGCACTCCGAAACAAATGGCTGTGATTGGACAATCCATTCTGCGTCTTCTTATTTCGACCAATCAGATTCATCGCTGCGCGGGTGCGTGTACAGACTTGTAGCATAACCGAACATTCGTCTTCGAAGCTTCGTTCGTTTTGCACGCTTCTACAGCAGGTGAGATTAAATTATATTCAAATATTAAAATAAATTGTCTTTCGGGTGTTGCAAATACAAAAAAGTGAAAGAATAGCCGAAGAGAAGTCTAGCTCTTTGTTTTTTGACATTAATTCGACGTTTTCTTCAAAAATACGTGAGATGAAATTTTTTGCTTTTGGCGTGAATTCATAATGAACTTAGAACAGCAGAATCGGAATTATTTTCTCTTTATATTAATAATTTCTCGAATATTATTGCATTTTTTCATGTTTTTAGTATATTTTTCCCATTATTTATTGTTATATATCCTGATAATTGATTTTCTCGTTTTTTACTATTACGCCGATATAAATACGAATTAAAATAGCATTTACTTCATTTATTCTGCTTTTATATCAATAATTTCTTAAATCCCGTCAATATCTTACGTTTTTTCTACTTTGTTTTCTATATTTTGGTGTTTAAAATTGAGAAAAGTAGTCTTGACTTTATTTCAATATGGCGTTGATAATTTTTAACGATTCCCTTCCGTTTCCCTTACGATTAGCATTACAGTTTTGAAGCATTCCGAAATCAATGGCTGTGATTGGACAATCCATTCTGCGTCTTCTCACTTCGACCAATCAGATTCGTCGCTGCGCGGGTGCGTGTATAGACTTGTAGCATAACCGAACATTCGTCTTCGAAGCTTCGTCCGTTTTGCACGCTTCTACAGCAGGTGAGATTAAATTATCTTCAAATATTAAAATGAATTGTCTTTCGGGTGTTGCAAATACAAAAAAGAGAAAGAATAGCCGAAGAGAAGTCTAGCTTTTTGTTTTTTGACATTAATCCGACGTTTTCTTCAAAAATACGTAAGATGAAATTTTTTGCTTTTGGCGTGAATTCATAATGAAATTAGAACAGCAGAATCGGAATTATTTTCTCTTTATATTAATAATTTCTTGAATATTATTGCATTTTTTCATGTTATTAGTATATTTTTTCCATTATTTATTGTTATATCTCGTGATAATTGATTTTCTCGTTTTTTACTATTACGCCGATATAAATACGAATTAAAATAGCATTTTCTTCATTTATTCTGCTCTTATATCAATAATTTCATAAATCCCGTCAATATCTTACGTTTTTTCTACTTTGTTTTCTATATTTTGGTGTTTAAAATTGAGAAAAGTAATCTTGACTTTATTTCAACATGGCGTTGATAGTTTTTAACGATTCCCTTCCCTTTCCCTTACAATTAGTATTAAAGTTTCGAAACTTCTATCAATGGCTGTGATTGGTCGTCCCATGTTGGCATCCTCTTATTTCGACCAATCAGACACGTCGCTGCGTGAGCGAGTGAGTCGATTTGTGGCGCATTACGTCATTCCTCCTCGAAGCTTCGTTCGCTTGCCACGCGTCTGCAACAGGTAAGGTTAAATTATCTACAAACATTAAAATAAATTGTCTTTCGGGTATTGAAAATAAATAAAAGAGAAAGAATAGCCGAAGAGAAGACTAGCTTTTTGTTTTTTCACATTAATTCGACGTTTCCTTCAAAAATACGTGAGATTAAATTTTTTGCTCTTGCCGTGAATTCATAATGAAATTAGAACAGCAGAATCGGAATTATTTTCTCTTTATATTAATAATTTCTCGAATATTATTGCATTTTTTCATGTTTTTAGTATATTTTTCCCATTATTTATTTTTATATATCGTGATAATTGATTTTCTCGTTTTTTACTATTACGCCGGTATAAATACGAATTAAAATAGCATTTTCTTCATTTATTCTGCTTTTATATCAGTAATTTCTTAAATCCCGTCAATATCTTACGGTTTTTCTACTTTGTTTTCTATATTTTGGTGTTTAAAATTGAGAAAAGTAATCTTGACTTTATTTCAATATGGCGTTGATAATTTTTAACGATTCCCTTCCCTTTCCCTTACGATTAGCATTACAGTTTCGAAGCACTCCGAAACAGATGGCTGTGATTGGACAGTCCATTCTGCGTCTTCTCATTTCGACCAATCAGACACGTTGCTGCGTGAGCGAGTGCGTCGATTTGTGGCGCATTACGTCATTCCTCTTCGAAGCTTCGTTTGCTTTCCACGCGTCTGCAACAGGTAAGGTTAAATTATCTTCAAACATTAGAATAAATTGTCTTTCGGGTATTGAAAATACAAAAAAGAGAAAGAATAGCCGAAGAGAACACTAGCGTTTTGTTTTTTGACATTAATTCGACATTTCCTTCAAAAATACGTGAGATGAAATTTTTTGCTCTTGCCGTGAATTCATAATGGAATTTGAACAGTAGAATCTGGATTATTTTCCCTTTATATCAATTATTTCTCGAATATCATTGCATTATTTCATGTATTTAGTACATTTTTCCCATTATTTATTGTTATTTATGGTGATATTTGATTTTCCCGATTTTTACTATTACGCCGATATAAATACGAATTAAAATAACATTTCCTTCATTTATTCTGCTTTTATATCAATAATTTCTTAAGCACCGTTGATATCTTAGGTTATTTTCTGCTTTATTTTCTATATTTTGGTGTTTTAAGTTGAGAAAAGTAATTTTGACTTTATTTCAATATGGCGTCGATAATCTTCAATACTTTGTAGCGCGAAATTCAAATGTCTCACTTCTTCCAGCCATTGTTCAAGCTTTCGTATTTGTTGATTATTACATTATCACAATTCAGAATTAACTTTTATACGGTGATAGACACGTTTAGTAATATGCATGCAAATTTGATTAATGTTAAAGAATTAAAAAATATTGATTCAAAAATTTATGTTTTGAGGATATGGAGATTTTTTGAAATATTGATTGATTGAATATATATGATGTACCACTGAAGTATATATGTGAAAAATCGTTGTCTTTTTTATTACAGCATTGCAGTCGAATAATGAATAAAACATCACAAGCATGATATGAAATTATTAAATGAATCTTCGTCAAAATACATGTAAGTTTTATTATTAAGTAGTTACAATAAATTATTATGCCAAATTTAAAATGACACAAATGTAATATTATTGTTTTTTAATTACAGAATTATCAACCAATGCCAGTATGCCAACACTCTACCTACTATACTACTCTATAACATCAATCTGCTGAGGAGACCATTTGCTAAGGAGACCATCCGCCGGGTGTTTTCTTCCACCTTTCTTCCAATAGCTGCTCACCGGTTCGGTGAGCCCCAAAAGTTACAAATTTTATTCTTATTTTAAGTGAGCATAGTGACCCATGAGTGGATGTATACTCATGGAAATATGTTACATATTTTTCATATCTTTTTTCATTTTTATCTTGTTGTATTTCTTAGTTCAGGCTAGGGTCTTCTTGTCTCTTTTTAAAAAATAGTTTGTAGAATAGAAGTCGGATGACCCTCCGATTTCACAAATAAAATACAACTTTTAAAATATTTTTTTAATTAAAAGATACTTAAGTTTTGATAATGTATACAAAATTTGTATATTTTATATGCAGTAAATATTACGTACATTTGCTACAATACATCGATTATACTATAATATTTCAATGCAGTATATTATTATATTGTTGATTTCAATATGTTTTATGAGCAAGAAGACATTTCGCGACGGTTAGATGCTAACGTCGAAGTAACATTTTCAAATGTACATTTGATGTAACTTAGACAATTTACTTCGACAGGCAATCAACCGAGGATGTATTACATGTATATTAATTATTAAATTGCATTTCCAACAGATACAGGTTTTTGCTTAAAGTAGAGTGATTTTTTTTATTCATTTTTTTCTTTAGCTATGATTAAATACAATTTAATTATTACAATAATATTATTTTAATAATTATTTAATTAAATTGCAATTTTTTATTTTAATTTTTAATAATCGGAGTCTTGTATTACAAATAGAATCATTTTTTAATGTTTTATTCTTCTAATCAATTTCAATCTCATCAGTTCAAAGAAAACATAGTTCCAACATAAAAATGTTTTACATAATAATTTATTTTCAAATTTAAAATGTTTATTAGCCCGTTAGCTTTACTATGTATTAATCTATCATTTTAGCTTAGGATTTTCAGCTTCACACGGTAGGTGTATTATTTCTTTGCCCGTATTCATTACTTATTAGCCTGAGCTCATCAACGAACCCAGGTGTGCGTTGTGTGGGTAAGGGCGGTGGATACGGTTTTAGAATTAAGGAATATTACAGCGATTGACAAACGAATTAGCGTATTGTGCACGATGTACGTTTCACATGTGTGTGTGTGTATTTAAATTAGTGGAATGTACGTCGATTCTATTATTTAACTTAAATAGTTTATATAAATACATACAGAATAAATATGTTACATATCGAATCAATATTTCCCATATTACATATTGTATGTATAATATCATACAATCATATTACATTGAATGGATACTTGTTTGAGAATATTTCATGTATAAAAATCATAATAATATTTTACAACATATGAAGAAAATTTACCATTTGAATACCATATTCTTTTTTTCAATCAATGAAATACTAATTATTACTATACTTATTGTTAGTTTTATAAAGAACAGAATGACTCAAAGTCAGTATTATAGCATAAATAATTTTACATTCCAATAAGAGTTTTATATGACACAATACATTAATATTATATTAATAATAACGCAATATACGCTACGTTGTCAGTCGATTACAGGAAATGGTACATACATAAAGTATAAATGTGTGTGTTACAAGCTTGGGTGACGGAGGCGTCCCGGGACGTTCTCTCTAGGGTAGGCTTGCACCCAGGTGTTATGTGTGAGTACCGTGGATTGTGTGTGTTGGAATGAATGAGTTTTGCTTTTTTAAATATAGGGATAGGCAGGCAGGTAGCTTACTTCTGGAGTGTGTGATTTAGATGTAAGTAGGAAGGGCCAGGAAAGCAGACCGATCACATTTCTCTTTCGGGTACGCTTATAGGTCCGGTGAAAAGTCTGCACCTGGGGTAGTATAATCGGAATCAATTACTTTTTAGTTCATTGATTTTGATTAAATTTTGGTCTATACCTAGTATGTAAGGTCGCCCGCGGCTCTAGGCCCGGACGAAAAAGGACTACTTCAATGAAATCTGTTCAAAAATTCCTTTTTTTTTGTTGCATGCTTCGGACAGCTATTCTATTTAATAGTTGGTCGTTGTGTGTGAGACTCATTTTCAATATATTTCACATTTTTATGGAATCTTTGAGCTGATTCATTGAGTAGTCGAAGAAAGAAGATCGTCGTGGGACATCGTGGGACATCATCGCACATCACCAAAGGATGTCTTTCCTTCTTTTTATGGAAAGTCATCCTTCAGTTCTGACTTAAGTACATATTAATATCTTTTTCACTACTTTTTACAGTCACTATGCTCACTAGATATCTGTTGTCAATTTAACATGTTCAGTAATAGCACTTAATTACAAATTCGTCCATCATAGACTACTTCTTTTCTTATATTATAAAATAACATAAAACAAAAAAATAGTACTATGGACTATGCATATTATTATATTATATTATTTTATGGATTTTGTGACAGACTCTGAATTGTAGGTGTTTTAAAACATATGATACAAAATATTTTGACAGATATATGTGACTTTAGTAGCAAACATGTTAAATTGCAAATTATATTACATTTTCTCAACAAATGACGTCATCAAGTATAACTACGTCATTGTGAACTGACATTATATGTTGTTTTCCAATCAAATTAAATTAAATCATTTAAATTAAATTCATTGCTACATTAACAAGTAAAGTCACGCGCTCCTTTTTTTTTTTTCTATAATTAATTTTTATCGTTATACTTTTTATCATTTTTTATTAGTTTCCATTTTACTTACATTTTTAAATTATTGCATTCAAGTAAATTTCAACAATGGCTAAACAAGATTTGCCTACATAGACGAATAATTTTCTACGATAATCCAACTCTGATAATTACTTGTTCATCAAAAAACTAAAATTATATTATCTAAAAACAATTAAAACTCGATTTATCATATTTCATTGGTATTGCACTGTACAATTTTATTGTACCAATTGTGATGTATTTTTTATCGTCTCAAATCACCCCCTATGGGTGGGGGGATGTAGAATACGCCCATAGTATCCCTGCTTGTCGTAAAAGGCGACTAAAAGGGAGCGTCTGTGCCACCGTTAATAAATTTCAATTTCATATTTCTAATTTTTAATCAAGGCATTCGAGCTGTTTTACGAAAATTTCCAGTAGCGGTGCGAACAAATTTTATTCGCGGGTAGGAATGCGTTCGACTACAATGACATTCCACGCTTACCGAGCGTGATGACGTGATTAGGGAGCCAACGCGTCGCGACGAGAAAATGATAAGGCTCACGCGGTTTATCGTGAAATTAGGCAAGCGACGAACGAATCGAATTCGCGGGTAGGAATGCGATCGGCTGCAATGACATTCCACGCTTACCGAGCGTGATGACGTGATTAGGGAGCCAACGCGTCGCAACGAGAAAATGATAAGGCTCACGCGGTTTATCGTGAAATTAGGCGAGCGACAAACGAATCGAATTCGCGGGTAGGAATGCGATCGGCTGCAATGACATTCCACGCTTACCGAGCGTGATGACGTGATTAGGGAGCCAACGCGTCGCGACGAGAAAATGATAAGGCTCACGCGGTTTATCGTGAAATTAGGCGAGCTACGAACGAATCGAATTCGCGGGTAGGAATGCGATCGGCTGCAATGACATTCCACGCTTACCGAGCGTGATGACGTGATTAGGGAGCCAACGCGTCGCGACGAGAAAATGATAAGGCTCACGCGGTTTATCGTGAAATTAGGCGAGCAACGAACGAATCGAATTCGCGGGTAGGAATGCGATCGGCTGCAATGACATTCCACGCTTACCGAGCGTGATGACGTGATTAGGGAGCCAACGCGTCGCAACGAGAAAATGATAAGGCTCACACGGTTTATCGTGAAATTAGGCGAGCGACGAACGAATCGAATTCGCGGGTAGGAATGCGATCGGCTGCAATGACATTCCACGCTTACCGAGCGTGATGACGTGATTAGGGAGCCAACGCGTCGCGACGAGAAAATGATAAGGCTCACGCGGTTTATCGTGAAATTATGCGAGCGACGAACGAATCGAATTCGCGGGTAGGAATGCGATCGGCTGCAATGACATTCCACGCTTACCGAGCGTGATGACGTGATTAGGGAGCGAACGCGTCGCGACGAGAAAATGATAAGGCTCACGCGGTTTATCGTGAAATTAGGCGAGCGACGAACGAATCGAATTCGCGGGTAGGAATGCGATCGGCTGCAATGACATTCCACGCTTACCGAGCGTGATGACGTGATTAGGGAGCCAACGCGTCGCAACGAGAAAATGATAAGGCTCACGCGGTTTATCGTGAAATTAGGCGAGCGACAAACGAATCGAATTCGCGGGTAGGAATGCGATCGGCTGCAGTGACATTCCCCGCTTACCGAGCGTGATGACGTGATTAGGGAGCCAACGCGTCGCAACGAGAAAATGATAAGGCTCACGCGGTTTATCGTGAAATTAGGCGAGCGACGAACGAATCGAATTCGCGGGTAGGAATGCGATCGGCTGCAATGACATTCCACGCTTACCGAGCGTGATGACGTGATTAGGGAGCCAACGCGTCGCAACGAGAAAATGATAAGGCTCACACGGTTTATCGTGAAATTAGGCGAGCGACGAACGAATCGAATTCGCGGGTAGGAATGCGATCGGCTGCAATGACATTCCACGCTTACCGAGCGTGATGACGTGATTAGGGAGCCAACGCGTCGCGACGAGAAAATGATAAGGCTCACGCGGTTTATCGTGAAATTAGGCGAGCGACGAACGAATCGAATTCGCGGGTAGGAATGCGATCGGCTGCAATGACATTCCACGCTTACCGAGCGTGATGACGTGATTAGGGAGCCAACGCGTCGCAACGAGAAAATGATAAGGCTCACGCGGTTTATCGTGAAATTAGGCGAGCGACAAACGAATCGAATTCGCGGGTAGGAATGCGATCGGCTGCAGTGACATTCCCCGCTTACCGAGCGTGATGACGTGATTAGGGAGCCAACGCGTCGCAACGAGAAAATGATAAGGCTCACGCGGTTTATCGTGAAATTAGGCGAGCGACGAACGAATCGAATTCGCGGGTAGGAATGCGATCGGCTGCAATGACATTCCACGCTTACCGAGCGTGATGACGTGATTAGGGAGCCAACGCGTCGCGACGAGAAAATGATAAGGCTCACGCGGTTTATCGTGAAATTATGCGAGCGACGAACGAATCGAATTCGCGGGTAGGAATGCGATCGGCTGCAATGACATTCCACGCTTACCGAGCGTGATGACGTGATTAGGGAGCGAACGCGTCGCGACGAGAAAATGATAAGGCTCACGCGGTTTATCGTGAAATTAGGCGAGCGACGAACGAATCGAATTCGCGGGTAGGAATGCGATCGGCTGCAATGACATTCCACGCTTACCGAGCGTGATGACGTGATTAGGGAGCCAACGCGTCGCAACGAGAAAATGATAAGGCTCACACGGTTTATCGTGAAATTAGGCGAGCGACGAACGAATCGAATTCGCGGGTAGGAATGCGATCGGCTGCAATGACATTCCACGCTTACCGAGCGTGATGACGTGATTAGGGAGCCAACGCGTCGCGACGAGAAAATGATAAGGCTCACGCGGTTTATCGTGAAATTAGGCGAGCGACGAACGAATCGAATTCGCGGGTAGGAATGCGATCGGCTGCAATGACATTCCACGCTTACCGAGCGTGATGACGTGATTAGGGAGCCAACGCGTCGCAACGAGAAAATGATAAGGCTCACGCGGTTTATCGTGAAATTAGGCGAGCGACAAACGAATCGAATTCGCGGGTAGGAATGCGATCGGCTGCAGTGACATTCCCCGCTTACCGAGCGTGATGACGTGATTAGGGAGCCAACGCGTCGCAACGAGAAAATGATAAGGCTCACGCGGTTTATCGTGAAATTAGGCGAGCGACGAACGAATCGAATTCGCGGGTAGGAATGCGATCGGCTGCAATGACATTCCACGCTTACCGAGCGTGATGACGTGATTAGGGAGCGAACGCGTCGCGACGAGAAAATGATAAGGCTCACGCGGTTTATCGTGAAATTAGGCGAGCGACGAACGAATCGAATTCGCGGGTAGGAATGCGATCGGCTGCAATGACATTCCACGCTTACCGAGCGTGATGACGTGATTAGGGAGCCAACGCGTCGCAACGAGAAAATGATAAGGCTCACACGGTTTATCGTGAAATTAGGCGAGCGACGAACGAATCGAATTCGCGGGTAGGAATGCGATCGGCTGCAATGACATTCCACGCTTACCGAGCGTGATGACGTGATTAGGGAGCCAACGCGTCGCGACGAGAAAATGATAAGGCTCACGCGGTTTATCGTGAAATTAGGCGAGCGACGAACGAATCGAATTCGCGGGTAGGAATGCGATCGGCTGCAGTGACATTCCCCGCTTACCGAGCGTGATGACGTGATTAGGGAGCCAACGCGTCGCAACGAGAAAATGATAAGGCTCACGCGGTTTATCGTGAAATTAGGCGAGCGACGAACGAATCGAATTCGCGGGTAGGAATGCGATCGGCTGCAATGACATTCCACGCTTACCGAGCGTGATGACGTGATTAGGGAGCGAACGCGTCGCGACGAGAAAATGATAAGGCTCACGCGGTTTATCGTGAAATTAGGCGAGCGACGAACGAATCGAATTCGCGGGTAGGAATGCGATCGGCTGCAATGACATTCCACGCTTACCGAGCGTGATGACGTGATTAGGGAGCCAACGCGTCGCCACGAGAAAATGATAAGGCTCACGCGGTTTATCGTGAAATTAGGCGAGCTACGAACGAATCGAATTCGCGGGTAGGAATGCGATCGGCTGCAATGACATTCCACGCTTACCGAGCGTGATGACGTGATTAGGGAGCCAACGCGTCGCGACGAGAAAATGATAAGGCTCACGCGGTTTATCGTGAAATTAGGCGAGCGACGAACGAATAGAATTCGCGGGTAGGAATGCGATCGACTATATTGTCTTGTATTGTCTTGTTACATAATACTTAGTCTCACTAGTTTACAATGTCTCTTCGTGCCTGGCGAGTGAAATATGTACGAGCAAAGTTCTTCGCGTTGCATGCTCGCGAACGTGAACATTTTTATGTGCCTCGTCGTTTTGAATTTTTTTTTTTCTGTCGCGAAAATTCGTGTTTGAAAGGCACCGTAGGATAGCTTATGGGGATACATAGTACATATGTGGGTGGGGTTAGGGCCGGGGGGTACCAACACCGAAACGTATTTTATCCGATATGCTAATCGCGAACGCCGATTAAGTGTGCCAGTCGTACGCGGACGGATAGGGGATTAGGAAAATGGCACACTCAGATCGCTCGCTTAAAATACGTATCAGAACTATGTGCGTACATACTTTGCAACACCAGTCGTATTGAGAATTTCCAATTTTTTATTTACTTTATGACGAGACAATGTGTACCGCGTCGTGTCGTGATTACATTAGAGAGATAGAACGAGCGAAACATTCAATTAGAGCCGATGCTAAGGCGAAAGCTAAGGTGAAAGCTGAAACTAAGGCTAAGGTGAAAGCTAAAGCTAAGGCTAAGCTGAAAACCTAAGCTAAGGCCTAGGTGAAAGCAGAATCCAAAGCCTAGGTGTAAAACTAAAGCTAAGGTGAAAGTGATAGCTAAAGCTAAGGCGAAGGTGATAGCTAAAGCTAAGGCTAAGGTGGAAACTAAAGCTAAGGTTAAGGCGAAAACTGAGGCGAAAGCTAAAGCTGAGGCTGATGTGTAGAACGTGATATATTCGCGAATTTCGGCGTTGAACGAATATTTTTCGCGGGTAGGAAAGCGAACGACCGTACTTATATTATTCCACGCTTACCGAGCGTGATGACGGTGATTAGGGAGCCATCGCGACGTGACGGGAAAATGTTAAGGCTCACGCGACATATTCGCGCGTAGGAAAGCGAGCGACCATGCTGATATTATTCCACGCTTACCGAGCGTGATGTCGGTGATTAGGGAGCCAGCGCGACGCGACGGGAAAATGTTAAGGCTCATGCGATATATTGGCGAGTTTCAGCGGCGAAAGAATTCGATTCGCGGGTAGGAAAGCGAGCGACCATGCTGATATTATTCCACGCTTACCGAGCGTGATGTCGGTGATTAGGGAGCCAGCGCGACGTGACGGGAAAATGTTAAGGCTCACGCGACATATTCGCGCGTAGGAAAGCGAGCGACCATGCTGATATTATTCCACGCTTACCGAGCGTGATGACGGTGATTAGGGAGCCAGCGCGACGCGACGGGAAAATGTTAAGGCTCACGCGACATATTCGCGCGTAGGAAAGCGAGCGACCATGCTGATATTATTCCACGCTTACCGAGCGTGATGTCGGTGATTAGGGAGCCAGCGCGACGCGACGGGAAAATGTTAAGGCTCATGCGATATATTGGCGAGTTTCAGCGGCGAAAGAATTCGATTCGCGGGTAGGAAAGCGAGCGACCATGCTGATATTATTCCACGCTTACCGAGCGTGATGTCGGTGATTAGGGAGCCAGCGCGACGCGACGGGAAAATGTTAAGGCTCATGCGATATATTGGCGAGTTTCAGCGGCGAAAGAATTCGATTCGCGGGTAGGAAAGCGAGCGACCATGCTGATATTATTCCACGCTTACCGAGCGTGATGACGGTGATTAGGGAGCCATCGCGACGTGACGGGAAAATGTTAAGGCTCACGCGACATATTCGCGCGTAGGAAAGCGAGCGACCATGCTGATATTATTCCACGCTTACCGAGCGTGATGTCGGTGATTAGGGAGCCAGCGCGACGTGACGGGAAAATGTTAAGGCTCACGCGACATATTCGCGCGTAGGAAAGCGAGCGACCATGCTGATATTATTCCACGCTTACCGAGCGTGATGTCGGTGATTAGGGAGCCAGCGCGACGCGACGGGAAAATGTTAAGGCTCATGCGATATATTGGCGAGTTTCAGCGGCGAAAGAATTCGATTCGCGGGTAGGAAAGCGAGCGACCATGCTGATATTATTCCACGCTTACCGAGCGTGATGTCGGTGATTAGGGAGCCATCGCGACGTGACGGGAAAATGTTAAGGCTCACGCGACATATTCGCGCGTAGGAAAGCGAGCGACCATGCTGATATTATTCCACGCTTACCGAGCGTGATGTCGGTGATTAGGGAGCCAGCGCGACGTGACGGGAAAATGTTAAGGCTCACGCGACATATTCGCGCGTAGGAAAGCGAGCGACCATGCTGATATTATTCCACGCTTACCGAGCGTGATGTCGGTGATTAGGGAGCCAGCGCGACGCGACGGGAAAATGTTAAGGCTCATGCGATATATTGGCGAGTTTCAGCGGCGAAAGAATTCGATTCGCGGGTAGGAAAGCGAGCGACCATGCTGATATTATTCCACGCTTACCGAGCGTGATGTCGGTGATTAGGGAGCCAGCGCGACGCGACGGGAAAATGTTAAGGCTCATGCGATATATTGGCGAGTTTCAGCGGCGAAAGAATTCGATTCGCGGGTAGGAAAGCGAGCGACCATGCTGATATTATTCCACGCTTACCGAGCGTGATGACGGTGATTAGGGAGCCATCGCGACGTGACGGGAAAATGTTAAGGCTCACGCGACATATTCGCGCGTAGGAAAGCGAGCGACCATGCTGATATTATTCCACGCTTACCGAGCGTGATGTCGGTGATTAGGGAGCCAGCGCGACGTGACGGGAAAATGTTAAGGCTCACGCGACATATTCGCGCGTAGGAAAGCGAGCGACCATGCTGATATTATTCCACGCTTACCGAGCGTGATGTCGGTGATTAGGGAGCCAGCGCGACGCGACGGGAAAATGTTAAGGCTCATGCGATATATTGGCGAGTTTCAGCGGCGAAAGAATTCGATTCGCGGGTAGGAAAGCGAGCGACCATGCTGATATTATTCCACGCTTACCGAGCGTGATGTCGGTGATTAGGGAGCCATCGCGACGTGACGGGAAAATGTTAAGGCTCACGCGACATATTCGCGCGTAGGAAAGCGAGCGACCATGCTGATATTATTCCACGCTTACCGAGCGTGATGACGGTGATTAGGGAGCCAGCGCGACGCGACGGGAAAATGTTAAGGCTCACGCGACATATTCGCGCGTAGGAAAGCGAGCGACCATGCTGATATTATTCCACGCTTACCGAGCGTGATGTCGGTGATTAGGGAGCCAGCGCGACGCGACGGGAAAATGTTAAGGCTCATGCGATATATTGGCGAGTTTCAGCGGCGAAAGAATTCGATTCGCGGGTAGGAAAGCGAGCGACCATGCTGATATTATTCCACGCTTACCGAGCGTGATGACGGTGATTAGGGAGCCATCGCGACGTGACGGGAAAATGTTAAGGCTCACGCGACATATTCGCGCGTAGGAAAGCGAGCGACCATGCTGATATTATTCCACGCTTACCGAGCGTGATGTCGGTGATTAGGGAGCCAGCGCGACGTGACGGGAAAATGTTAAGGCTCACGCGACAATTTCGCGCGTAGGAAAGCGAGCGACCATGCTGATATTATTCCACGCTTACCGAGCGTGATGTCGGTGATTAGGGAGCCAGCGCGACGCGACGGGAAAATGTTAAGGCTCATGCGATATATTGGCGAGTTTCAGCGGCGAAAGAATTCGATTCGCGGGTAGGAAAGCGAGCGACCATGCTGATATTATTCCACGCTTACCGAGCGTGATGTCGGTGATTAGGGAGCCATCGCGACGTGACGGGAAAATGTTAAGGCTCACGCGACATATTCGCGCGTAGGAAAGCGAGCGACCATGCTGATATTATTCCACGCTTACCGAGCGTGATGACGGTGATTAGGGAGCCAGCGCGACGCGACGGGAAAATGTTAAGGCTCACGCGACATATTCGCGCGTAGGAAAGCGAGCGACCATGCTGATATTATTCCACGCTTACCGAGCGTGATGTCGGTGATTAGGGAGCCAGCGCGACGCGACGGGAAAATGTTAAGGCTCATGCGATATATTGGCGAGTTTCAGCGGCGAAAGAATTCAATTCGCGGGTAGGAAAGCGAGCGACCATGCTGATATTATTCCACGCTTACCGAGCGTGATGACGGTGATTAGGGAGCCATCGCGACGTGACGGGAAAATGTTAAGGCTCACGCGACATATTCGCGCGTAGGAAAGCGAGCGACCATGCTGATATTATTCCACGCTTACCGAGCGTGATGTCGGTGATTAGGGAGCCAGCGCGACGCGACGGGAAAATGTTAAGGCTCATGCGATATATTGGCGAGTTTCAGCGGCGAAAGAATTCGATTCGCGGGTAGGAAAGCGAGCGACCATGCTGATATTATTCCACGCTTACCGAGCGTGATGTCGGTGATTAGGGAGCCATCGCGACGTGACGGGAAAATGTTAAGGCTCACGCGACATATTCGCGCGTAGGAAAGCGAGCGACCATGCTGATATTATTCCACGCTTACCGAGCGTGATGACGGTGATTAGGGAGCCAGCGCGACGCGACGGGAAAATGTTAAGGCTCACGCGACATATTCGCGCGTAGGAAAGCGAGCGACCATGCTGATATTATTCCACGCTTACCGAGCGTGATGTCGGTGATTAGGGAGCCAGCGCGACGCGACGGGAAAATGTTAAGGCTCATGCGATATATTGGCGAGTTTCAGCGGCGAAAGAATTCAATTCGCGGGTAGGAAAGCGAGCGACCATGCTGATATTATTCCACGCTTACCGAGCGTGATGACGGTGATTAGGGAGCCATCGCGACGTGACGGGAAAATGTTAAGGCTCACGCGACATATTCGCGCGTAGGAAAGCGAGCGACCATGCTGATATTATTCCACGCTTACCGAGCGTGATGTCGGTGATTAGGGAGCCAGCGCGACGCGACGGGAAAATGTTAAGGCTCATGCGATATATTGGCGAGTTTCAGCGGCGAAAGAATTCGATTCGCGGGTAGGAAAGCGAGCGACCATGCTGATATTATTCCACGCTTACCGAGCGTGATGTCGGTGATTAGGGAGCCATCGCGACGTGACGGGAAAATGTTAAGGCTCACGCGACATATTCGCGCGTAGGAAAGCGAGCGACCATGCTGATATTATTCCACGCTTACCGAGCGTGATGTCGGTGATTAGGGAGCCAGCGCGACGCGACGGGAAAATGTTAAGGCTCATGCGATATATTGGCGAGTTTCAGCGGCGAAAGAATTCGATTCGCGGGTAGGAAAGCGAGCGACCATGCTGATATTATTCCACGCTTACCGAGCGTGATGTCGGTGATTAGGGAGCCATCGCGACGTGACGGGAAAATGTTAAGGCTCACGCGACATATTCGCGCGTAGGAAAGCGAGCGACCATGCTGATATTATTCCACGCTTACCGAGCGTGATGTCGGTGATTAGGGAGCCAGCGCGACGTGACGGGA
The DNA here is from genome assembly GCF_051020975.1 of Osmia lignaria lignaria. Taxonomy (NCBI): domain Eukaryota; kingdom Metazoa; phylum Arthropoda; class Insecta; order Hymenoptera; family Megachilidae; genus Osmia; species Osmia lignaria. The sequence continues at coordinate 8,619,065 of NC_135035.1, forward strand.
AAATGTTAAGGCTCACGCGACATATTCGCGCGTAGGAAAGCGAGCGACCATGCTGATATTATTCCACGCTTACCGAGCGTGATGTCGGTGATTAGGGAGCCAGCGCGACGCGACGGGAAAATGTTAAGGCTCATGCGATATATTGGCGAGTTTCAGCGGCGAAAGAATTCGATTCGCGGGTAGGAAAGCGAGCGACCATGCTGATATTATTCCACGCTTACCGAGCGTGATGTCGGTGATTAGGGAGCCATCGCGACGTGACGGGAAAATGTTAAGGCTCACGCGACATATTCGCGCGTAGGAAAGCGAGCGACCATGCTGATATTATTCCACGCTTACCGAGCGTGATGTCGGTGATTAGGGAGCCAGCGCGACGTGACGGGAAAATGTTAAGGCTCACGCGACATATTCGCGCGTAGGAAAGCGAGCGACCATGCTGATATTATTCCACGCTTACCGAGCGTGATGTCGGTGATTAGGGAGCCAGCGCGACGCGACGGGAAAATGTTAAGGCTCATGCGATATATTGGCGAGTTTCAGCGGCGAAAGAATTCGATTCGCGGGTAGGAAAGCGAGCGACCATGCTGATATTATTCCACGCTTACCGAGCGTGATGTCGGTGATTAGGGAGCCATCGCGACGTGACGGGAAAATGTTAAGGCTCACGCGACATATTCGCGCGTAGGAAAGCGAGCGACCATGCTGATATTATTCCACGCTTACCGAGCGTGATGTCGGTGATTAGGGAGCCAGCGCGACGTGACGGGAAAATGTTAAGGCTCACGCGACATATTCGCGCGTAGGAAAGCGAGCGACCATGCTGATATTATTCCACGCTTACCGAGCGTGATGTCGGTGATTAGGGAGCCAGCGCGACGCGACGGGAAAATGTTAAGGCTCATGCGATATATTGGCGAGTTTCAGCGGCGAAAGAATTCGATTCGCGGGTAGGAAAGCGAGCGACCATGCTGATATTATTCCACGCTTACCGAGCGTGATGTCGGTGATTAGGGAGCCATCGCGACGTGACGGGAAAATGTTAAGGCTCACGCGACATATTCGCGCGTAGGAAAGCGAGCGACCATGCTGATATTATTCCACGCTTACCGAGCGTGATGTCGGTGATTAGGGAGCCAGCGCGACGTGACGGGAAAATGTTAAGGCTCACGCGACATATTCGCGCGTAGGAAAGCGAGCGACCATGCTGATATTATTCCACGCTTACCGAGCGTGATGTCGGTGATTAGGGAGCCAGCGCGACGCGACGGGAAAATGTTAAGGCTCATGCGATATATTGGCGAGTTTCAGCGGCGAAAGAATTCGATTCGCGGGTAGGAAAGCGAGCGACCATGCTGATATTATTCCACGCTTACCGAGCGTGATGTCGGTGATTAGGGAGCCATCGCGACGTGACGGGAAAATGTTAAGGCTCACGCGACATATTCGCGCGTAGGAAAGCGAGCGACCATGCTGATATTATTCCACGCTTACCGAGCGTGATGTCGGTGATTAGGGAGCCAGCGCGACGTGACGGGAAAATGTTAAGGCTCACGCGACATATTCGCGCGTAGGAAAGCGAGCGACCATGCTGATATTATTCCACGCTTACCGAGCGTGATGTCGGTGATTAGGGAGCCAGCGCGACGCGACGGGAAAATGTTAAGGCTCATGCGATATATTGGCGAGTTTCAGCGGCGAAAGAATTCGATTCGCGGGTAGGAAAGCGAGCGACCATGCTGATATTATTCCACGCTTACCGAGCGTGATGTCGGTGATTAGGGAGCCATCGCGACGTGACGGGAAAATGTTAAGGCTCACGCGACATATTCGCGCGTAGGAAAGCGAGCGACCATGCTGATATTATTCCACGCTTACCGAGCGTGATGTCGGTGATTAGGGAGCCAGCGCGACGCGACGGGAAAATGTTAAGGCTCATGCGATGTATTGGCGAGTTTCAGCGGTGAAAGAATTCAATTCGCGGGTAGGATAGCGACCGACCATACTGATATTCGGGTTTCATCGGTATTTGTTTTCTATGACGGTGGCACATTCGCAACCGTTAGGTTAGGTTGCACGTTGCAGAAGAAAGAAGAGTTTGCAGTGAAGACGAGGACGTTGCGGATGAGAAGAAAATGCTGTAGAACAGCGAAGAAAGCGCGGAAGAAAGGAAAAACTCAACGGAATTGTCAGCATGACTGAAGAAGAATAGAGATTGTCCCAGAAGAGGAAAGAGTAGGATGTCCAAAGAAGAAGACAATGTGGCACAGCTGCAAAAACCGGCTGCTTCAGAAGAGAAGAAGTGAAGAAAGAAGACAAACGGAGAAGAAAGAAGACAAACGGAGAAGAAAGAAGGCAAACGGAGAGGAAAGAAGACAAACGGAGAAGAAATAAGAGAAATGGAGAAGCAGGAAGACAAACGGAGAAGAAAGAAGACAAACCGAGAAGAAGGTAGACACATGGAGAAGAAGGAAGACAAACGGAGAAGAAAGATGACAAACGGAGAAGAAGGAAGACAAACGGAGAAGAATGACGACAAACGTAGAAGAAAATTGACAAACGGAGAAGAAAGAAGACAAGCGGAGAAGAAAGAATACAAGCGGAGAAGAAAGAATACAAACGGAGAAGAAAGAAGACAAACGGAGAAGAAAGAAGACAAACGGAGAAGAAAGAAGACAAACGGAGAAGAAAGATGACAATTGGAGAAGAAAGAGGACAAACGGTGAAGAAGTAAGACAAACGGAGGAGAAAGAAAACAAACGAAGAAGAAAGAAGTGGTTAGGACGCTGCTGTTAGGACGAAGAAGAGTGCGCTCTGATAAACTGAAGCAGGAGACAGAAAAGAAGAAAAATGCTACAATATGGAAGGGATCACGGCAGAAGAGGAAAGAAGAGGCGAAGTTCCATAGCAGCGAAGATCGTAGATGCCAGGTTATTGTTTTTGGTGGAGATTAATTTCTGAGATCTGTTTTAGGGTCAGCGCGGGAAGCGGGGATATTACAGAAGAGAAGAGGAAGCTGCGGAACAGAAGAGGACGCTGCAGAACAGAAGAGGAGGCCGCAGAAGAGAAGAGGAATTTATAGAACAGAAGTGGATGCGGCAGAACAGAAGCCAGTGCAGCTGAAGAGAAGGGGACGCAGCAGAATAGAAGAGAACGTAGCAGAATCATCGATGGCAGCTTAAGAGACAGTGACAGTAGCAGAAAAAAGAAGATAAGTATCTATTCCGATTTTATTTCAGTCTTTTTTATTTTTCTCTTTTTTTAATACTTATTTTTGTGTGTTTCAGGAGTTCATATATATGGTATTTCAGCATATACAATATATCAACATATGTGTGTGTGTCTATTTCAGATTAGAAAAATTTCGGACGCGGGTGATCGTGAACACGAAGAATTTATTGATTCTTGTTTTGCTCTTGTTTTGCTTTCGTTTTTGTTGTCTCTTGTACCGTCTTTGTCATTTCGTTTAGTGGTGTTGCATTTCTTATTGGCTGTGGCGATGAAGTATTGCTGAATAACAACGTTGGAATCATTTCTTAGCTTCTAGTTAGGGAGGATTTAAGCTGTAAAGGAACAATGGTTTGTACGAAATTTTGAAATGGGTAAAAGTGCATTATTATTGCACTGAGGTTATATCTTAGCTTTTTATATAGGCAGGATGAAATGTGGAAACAATTGTTGAAAATGGTTTAGCTTCTAGTTAGGGAGGATTCAATGTACATTGAATGAAGGTTTGGAATTATTGATTTGTTTCTTTAGCTTTTTAGTTAGGTAGGTTCGGTCACGTGACTGGAATATATGGTTCATTTCCTATGAATTTGAAGGTAAAATGTTAATCATCGATGGTTATGTTCTGATTTCTCCACTGATGGGATTTGTATATCGTTTCCATTATGGATACTTTTTATCAGTATCATAATGGTTTTGCTCGTTGTTACCATTGTGGGTACTTTCTATCAGTACCATAATGGTTTTGTGTGTTTTCAAGATTCATGCTGAGGTCTATTCCAAATTAGTACCGTTTCCGGGTAGGCTAGCTGATATATCCATTTGTGTAATATTTACAGAACGTACATGGGTCGTACGTTGTGTAACTGTACAACAAATGGAGTATTACTGAAAAGATGTATGATAGTAGATTTAGTTGTATTGTATTATTATAGTACATTTTTTTATCTGCACAAGGAAGGGTGGATGGGTGCGGATCGGGCGGGTCTCCAGTCGCGGCAACCTCCACGTGGTGAGACCTGGGCAATCGTTATTACTTGATGACTAATTAGTAACTGTATCATTATTTCTATGGTACATTTATTAATTATGCAGCAAATAATACGAGCGAATTGGCTGCGAAAATACTTTTTTTTTCTATTTAATCGCTGTTATATTTTTTTCGGGAACTATGCCTTTGAGATTCTGAACTGTATCACATTGCAAATACAATTTTACGGAATGAAAATTAATAATAATGAATGCATAGACAATATTGTTTAATTATGTACTTATACATATAGCTATCGTAGGATACACGTGTCATTTAGGTGTATGCGAAAGGTGGCGTAGTATAGCATGCCGTTAGTTGGATGCAATAACTAAGGTGGCGCTTGAATTAGTTTCTGTTTAGCTTAATTTTCGATCAAACATGGGCTGTTTTACCGATGCGGAATTCGGAGTTCGGCCTCAACGCTTGCATCGCCTAAAATAATTGATTTTTGAGCTTGACTGACATGTATATAGCACTCTACAAATATAGTTCTATAAGTGTAATATAAAATATGTTATAATTCGAAACATACAAATTATAGAGAACATTGAAAAAGGTTGAAAAAGTGGAGTACTACAAGAACGATATTTCAAATTTAGTTCCAACAGTTCACCGTTAGTTGGCGACACCATTCAATTCATGTGAAACACGTTTTTTTTTTAAATTATCTTATTAATTTTTCCGCGCATAATGAGAGGGCACCGCTAGTACTGTTTTTAAAAAGCGCATCAATATAAAAAGTTACAAAACGTGAAATAGTAGCATTTTACAACGCTTTTAGCTTATTGAATTAATTTTTCAAAAACGATATGATGTTCTCTTGTTTTAGTACCAATCAAGTAATTATAGCACATGATTCATGATTTTTATTAGTCTTGCTACAATTCCCATATATACAAATGTGAACCTATCGAACTACACGAACAAGATACTGAATAAAAAGATAAATAAAAGAAAAATTCGTACACTACTACGAATAGCAGACATTACGAGTATCAACAATTGTATAACTTTAAGTAACATTTACAATCCTAAATGATCTTTTTCAATGCTAAGACTTGATCTAACTTTGCACAGGGAAAAGATTTGCATTTCGTGATACTTCAGTTATAAAATACGATTATTAATCGTGTGTTAATCGCACATGTATACATATATACTATAGTTTATTTTAACATACCGTAGATTCTCGTTACAATATACGTACAATATTCTATTATCTTATTGTATAATCGTACCATACCTTAACCAGATATACTCTCTTCTTTTTTTCACTCATACATACGTAGTGCCTTATATTAAAATTTGCTGGGAGCAAAATAGGAACTGTGATCGCCTGATGTACCAGATTCGTCTTTTGAAAATATACATCCAAAGTAATAAGAAATGAAACACCTTAAATTAGAACTGCGTAAATGTTCCTTCAAACGAAATATGAATAATGTAATACCTAACGTTAGAACAACTTACGTTCTATAAAACTAAAGAATAAATAGTATAATAAATCCTCGTGAAATGGACGAATCAATGGTGCAGTTTCCGTACAAACAGGCCGTAAGAAGGCACCGAGCAACGCAACGTAAGAAATCTTCGAAATCCTCGAGGGCGACCGCGAGAGGAAGTTCAGCGACTTCCGCCGATTTGTATCGCGAAAAATGTGAAAAATGCGTGGCTCGTTACGGAAATGTCTCGTTGATCAAACGAAGGATCATCGACTCCGTGTTTCGTGGGAAGATTGGTCAGGTTCTTCGCGGGGCAACGCGTTTTCACGAGGAGGAAACGCTAGCTCGTGAAATACGTGACGTCGAATCGATGAAAACGTCGCGCGCATCCGTATTAAAGCGGAGCTTTTCTCTCTGACTCGCTTCGGATCCTCGAATCAGCGCCTCGACCCTAAATTCCGCCTTTCTCGACGCTTTAAACGACGCGTTATTACGTACGATCGATTGCCACCACGAGAATCAACGCAGAGATACTGGGGAAACTACCATCTGATGGATATTGTAGACATTTTTTGGGAATGCGACAGAAGGAAATTTGCAGTAGCTGCGGTAAATTTTGAAAAGATTATGCGCAAATAAAAATTATCCAATCGCCTAACGATATTTCGAATTTCGGGATGATCCAAACGGTACCTAAATACACTCTGCGTATTTCGTGTAACGACCACGAGGACGAAACGAGCCGCAATAAAAGACAAGAGTATAATTTATATCCTCGTAGACGAGTGTTTCCAATTTTACGATCGGAATTCATGTCTCTAAGCCTCTCTCCCGGTCGATCTCGTGATTAGAATGGACACACATACTGGACGCGATTAACATGAACGTTACGCAAAGAATCTGGCTAAGATTATTACTACTTTTTCTTTTCCTTCACATACACGCGTGTATCTATCACTCTATGCTTCGTCCCTCTCAAACAACGAAGCACTGCGGGTGCTTGGACGATTCTGCGTCGGTTTCACGCTCTCGAACGTATTAGAGGCAATTTCCGGTCCGATCCATTATTCCTCGACACGGCCAGCCTCGATAAATAATAAACGGCGATAAAACGCATTCGCTACACGTTCACCGAGCTCATCGGTTACGCGTGAATCGCTTTTAAACGTAACAAAATCCGTATCCTCTTGAATGATCTTTTTCCTGAAATAACTGTGTTTTGTTGTATTTATTGTTTCTCGAATCGAAATCATTCGGATTCCACGCATACATGTCTAGTTTACGGATAATTTTGTACTTTGATCGAGAAATTCGATTGCAGTTCGGTGGATCACTGATTACGTGTGGAGAGCAATCGACGTACGGTGTGATTTTAAGTTTCTGATAATCGACGACGTTTATGATGAAAAAATTAAGTATACAAAAATGTGTACATCCATATTTAATGTAAATCAATAATTAAAAAAGAAATTCGAGTATTGTAGTATTGATATTATATTAAATTCATAAAATATCAAGTGGAACAAATTGGAAAATGAAACGATAATATGTATTCTGAAATTATAGCGTGTCTGATTACGAAAAGTTGATGTCTAAATTATTGAATTTTTAGAATGACGTATGTGTATGTTGTGTTTCCGTTAGAGACTTACCCGTGCCTCGAAAATCACAAAACCAGACACACCCCACAAAAATACATACTTACACTTCGCGATCGAACAAGAACAGAAGGAACTGAAATAAATGGGCATAAACTAAACTCAATTACAATGTCTCTCCTTTCTAAACATATTTATTGTAATCGTATTGGCAAGTTGGATGGCTTACATGCTAAGAATGGCAAAAAAAGTAACGTAAAGAACATAAAGTAGTAACGTATTTACGTGCGAGGAGAAAAGGAAGAACAAAGTAAAAGGATCATTAAAAAAAGAAGATAGGAAAATGAAAGGATCCTTGGACTGGGAACAATTAATAGATAAATATATATGATATTTACAAACAAGAAAGGAAGAAGAAAGGAAGACGAAAAGTATAGAATCGAGGGAAGGAAAGACGGGATATAATATCTGACATACTGGCTCGTTCACGTACAGTAAAGATTTGCCTCTGTCTCGTTGGCGGATCAACATCAAAACAAACGAAAGCAAAAGAAAAATGAAAAATTCAAGCGCAAAAATCATTCTCTTTCATTTGAAATTACAATTAACAGAATGGCCACGAAATAAAAATGAAGTTCGTCTCACAGATTTCGATTCCCTGCCAGGAGACAGATGTACATATCCCTCTAACACGATCTATCGAAGCTAATAATAATGAAAATGATAATGATAATAATAACATTAATCTTAAAATGGCGGTAATAAAAAAAAAAAGAAAAAAACGTAACAATATTGAAGCACCTTAATGATAGTTAACCGTAAAAAGTAAAGAACGAGATGTGTGTCTCGATGACGAGGCCGATGAGTGGATCATTAAATGATGATCGTCTCTTTTTTCCTTTTTTGACGAAATCGAAACACGTCTAGATATGCTAAACTTCCGCGCTTTATAATCCTTTTTCTCGTTTTTCGTTCGCTCACTCGCCTATTTATTTCGCCTTTCAATTTCCTCAATGCTATCGTCATCAACGATAATCACCGATTGAAGATATTATAACGAGCGAGTCGATGAGACGGCGTGCACATTTATCACTTTAGCCATCGGGTGACGAACGAGCGGTTTTTGAAAAAACGCAACGTGTTAAACAGAGGAAGCTACGATAAAATTATAATCATTTTTGAGGATTTGACTGGTACTTTAATAGTATCGTTAGAAGGTAAAATTCATAATGACGATCGCGTGGTTGATCGATTCGGGGTGAAATTAATTAGCCTTTCTCGCGGCATTGTCTCCGAAGTAATTAACGAGAACGAACGAGAAAGAAGAAGAAAAAGAAAATTCGATGTTCCTTGGAGATCATCAGATCGAACTTTAATAAACGTTTCATCGAGTTTCCTCCGTTCGGGTCGTTATTAAAAATCATAGATCAATAAATTGTCGGGAGCGACAATTCTTTTTTAATTTCTTTTTGAAATAAAATAAAAAATTAAAGAGTCACACCGTACGTCGAGTGATTGCACGCTTATTGGTTTCGCCACGCGACCGTGTTTTCCTCAGATCCGACGTGAATTACAAAATAAGTTAGGAGTTTATGGTTTCTATCACTAGAAAGACTCTATTATATAATAATAATAATATACAGGGTGAGCCACGTAATTGTTTTAAATCATAACTGCGTTATTAGCGTATTCACCCAAAAATTCCAAAGGAGAAAGATAAATGGCACGAAGAACACTACATTCGTATATTTTCATTTAAAAAAATGATACAATTATTAATCGCACATGCACTGTTTGCACTTGAAAAAATCTAATGACTTATGGATGTAGTGATCTTCCAGCCATTTATCTTTCTCCTTTGGCATTTTTTCGTGAATTCGCTAATAACATAGTTATGACCTGAAACAATTTCGTGGCCCACCCTGTATATGCCTATGGCTACGACGCATCCCTGATTATGTTCTCTGTAAAATATCACGTAGATAGGTATATTTTATATTTTTTCTCTTTTTTCTCACTTTCTAATAATAATAATATATATATATATATATATATAATTATATGCGTATAGTAGGAGGCCATTCGAACATTTTCTTTTTATTCGACACATTTTCTCACTGATTTTCAACATTCTCACAGTATCTCTCACGCGATGTATACATCATAATGCATCACACTAAAACACGCTCACGCGAAAAAAAAAGATTATTTCTTCTCTCTCGATGCAGCAGTAAAATCACTAACCAGTATATATCGACGAGTCAACGCGTAAAAACGACTGTAAGTACAACGTATTGCATTGTGATTTTGGAATTCAGCACATTTCGCTCGCGGAACAGTCTCGGGCCGATCGCGTTTTGGCAGTGAATTCAATTCGTCCGCTAACTTTTAATAATGCATTCGTTAAACTGAGGTAGCTCTATTGTATTTATTCTTTCTTGTTGATTTCTCATATGCTTTTCTATTTCTTTTCTATTTGCTTCGTTTTTTACCGCGTAGGCTCGACTGTTCCGCGCAAGGAGGCAAATTCTTAAACCTATATAATCCGTGGAAGCTATATATTTATCTCTCGCGCTTTTGACTATGTATAAACATTGTGTATATATATAATTATGTATATAATATATACACGATACGGAGACGTGGTTTACGGGGACGAATCGACGTCGTAAAAGTAAAACTTTCGGTAAAATATGAGCGTGAGTATAGCGCGAGAAGAAGACTGATATTTAATAACATGGAGGTAGCTGTGGTGATTTTCACAATTATTTCTCTTTCCTCTTTTTTTTTCGTATCCTAATGATCGTGACGTGTTTCTCGTGAAATATATTCGAGCTGCAAAATATTGTGACGGTATTATAATTCTGATAATTGTTAACGAAAAGAGAGCGACAGAGGAAAATAAAAGTAATTTTAATTAAAATGTGCGAGCATCGATGTTAACAAAAAGCTCGATTCAATTTCATCGATCACACGTCGATGCACGCGGATACGGTGTGCACACGCCTTGCCACTTGCCAGTGTAAAATCTCGTAACAAACAAGAAACAAACAAACAAACGAAACAAAACAGAATATAGACGCTGGCTCGCGAATCACCCGAGCGCCCGATTAACGCAAGAATCACACCTGTAGTAGTAGTAGTAGTAGTAGTAGCAGTAGTAGTAGTAGTAGTTTCTATAAGTATAGTATCACGGCCTGGCTGCTTCAGATTTCCTGAGTTTGTTATTACATTTATATAATGCATTATTTAATCGTGCCGGTGTTCGAGTACCTGAGATGGCAACACGCTCCCCTCCATACAAACAATTTTCACCAAATCCTGCTGATTTTCAAGAATCACGCACGACAGAACCTTTACTATTAATTCGAAATAAACAAAGAAATTTTAATTATAGGCAGTCTTGTATTTTATTTTTATTTTTATTGAAACGAAATTTAGTCCTATCTCTGGGATCATTTTCTTCGTACAGTTAAGACCATTCTGGCACCCCTCGGTCAGGGCGCTTATTTGCATACACACCCAAGGACACCCCGACGTTCGAAAGCTGCCTGCCCGACAATTCGTGAAAGGCTTGCCGCGTTTACGGCGTCGTTAATCCGCCTTTATAATCACCGTAAAGCCACGCACGAGTGTGCACTCGTACGATTCGGTCTTTACGACACACCGGTCTTTTATCGTTGTACCGAGAACCGCGTTCACCACTACTGTTTATCGTCGACAAGTTCTGTCGTGCGTTCTTCCGCCGTCCTTTCGTTTCTACCCCTTTCGAGTCGTCTGAAATCGCGAACATTTCATCCTCGACGAGATATTCGGGTTAACCTTGCTTAACCCCTTTCGTTTCATTCGAAAGTGTTGGTACAATTTTATTGAAAAATGAAATGTTCGCCAGACACCGGGGAGAAACGTGATCGATCGATGCCCTCGGACGGGAGCGTTCGATGGCTACGCACACGATTGTCATTCTAACAACTATTGCAATACTGTAGTTGGTGGTATTCTATTCCAAGTGACTATTGCGAACTATGTTCAACGGACTATCATTCATCGTGGGGATGCAACCCCTATGCGCGGGGTGACGGGGCACCGTCGCTGAAACGTTCGTGTAAAAATACGTGTATATGTACATCTCGTATATACATATAATTCATCTGTTTGTATACATACATATATATATAACTATATAAATACTGTCGTAGAAAACTATGATCTGAGGGGAGGGGGTTAAATCTGTCACTTTGAGGGGAGATACGAACGCACCCCGTCAACCCTGTAATTATGTAATATATTCTTGCTTAAAACTCGTGTAATTAGTGTTTTTTTGTGTGTGTCTCTGTATACGTGTGTACGCTTGTGTATACGTGTAACATATGTATATCACGCGACGGTCTGTCGCTTTTCTATCCGTACAGTTAAAAAAAAAAAGATACAGAAAAATAAAGAAAAAAAAAAAAAAACGACGAAGAAAGTCTATCGACGAGATCACTGTTGGGTTCCATCAACTTTGCATGCTCGATCGATCAACTTTGATTCGTTGATCGTCATGGGATTTTATAGTGGGAAATACTCTAACCGTGGCGAGGAAAAGATGAAAAACGAAATGACAAAGGAAAATTCTTCCAAGTACAATTAATTATTTACGTGAATTTTCACGCGAAACGTGCTTTTTTTCTTTAATCTTCCTCCTTCGATCGGTGTTTATTATTTCAAGATTCACCTTCGAACACCGTGGATAAATTTGTACTCTATGAAAATTTTGCTCTTTCTCCGATTTTCCTTTTGTTCCTTTCCAACTTCTGTCTCGCGACACGATTACCCGATCCGTATAACATTTATAGAGAGCTTTTTTCAAGGCAAGAAGTGGTTTCTTTGTACCGATTAGATCCGGATTCGCGTCACGATCGATTATTCTCTTCCCTAAAACGAGCTCGTGGATTCGCGGCGAAATGCGAGGTACGATTTTCAAAACTTCGTCGATAACAAACGTCCAAAAATCACCAAGCCCGAGCTTGTCCCGAGATTTTCACGACGATTCGTATACAAGTGTTTCAATCGTATACAATTACCCTTTCATATGTACATACGATATAAAGTTTTAAAAAAATTCGGAAAAGCTCGCAAATCAGCCGACGAACTCACCCCATCTTTCCGATAATTCCGATCATACAACGTATTTCTAATATGTTTCTAATACGTTCGTACAATTTTATTGTCTCAAAGAAATTATCGTTTGCCGTCGATAGAAATTATTTTAAGTAGCTAAAGCAAGGGGGTGAGTTTTCCGTCGCCGAACAAAATTTTCCCTCGGTCCGCACGCGATCCACGGTCGATTTTATTTTTTTTTTTTTTTTACTTTTTTTTTGATTTGCTGAACTTTATTTTGGACGTATCGTCTCGCACGAGATATATGAAGCATGTCTGCGAATGATATATATATCGTCGTGCCGCGTGTGTCAGTGATCAGCAAAATCACTGACAATGAGAGTCCCTGTCTGTTATTTTCTTTTTCCATCGAGTAAAATTCTCTTACAGGCTAGAGAAAAAAAGAATGGGGGTTAGTATACTCCGAGTATTGTGTACAACCTACTAATCTAGACGAAATGTCTCTAACACCTGCAGAGTGGTTTATCGTTAAGATTTCTCAATCGTTAAGTCGTCAGCCATTTAATCGATTCTCTCTCATTTGCTCGCTGTCACTCTCTGCCTTACACGCACACTCGTAAAAACCAAAAGGATAATAATAATGTCGATAATAATAATGAAGAATACGAAACGGAAGAAGTTATCTTCGTTCAAACCACGCTGCGTAACTACCGTATTGCTAAGTTCTCTTTTCTCTAGGCGTATCTAAATTAGGTATACCTGTATGCGTGTATATATTTATTTATACACACACATACATGTTCTATATATATATATATCTATATCAAGGTATATCGTAAATCAAAGTAGCTCGTGTATGAATATTCATTAGTAGGAACCATTTTAAGATTACACTCGAGCCTGGACGCGAAATCGCGCGCGATGATTCGAATCGTTATTTCCACTAAAAAAGAAACACTTGCCTCGATTTTTTTTTCTTTCCATTGTCACCGAAGAACGAGAATCACGGCCGAGGATTCACGCGTGAAAACAAACATTAACGATTTATAAATAACGCAAAGTGGAGGGAGATCGTTGATCGAGAGATGAGTCAGGGTCTAACGACACGTTCAAGAATGCGGAAGGAAAAATTCGATGGATGTTCCAAAGGGAACGAACGAAAATAAAAAGATGCTGGGTGATTCTCGTTTTATCGCGACGCCGTATCGTTCCCTCTCGCTGGATCTTTTATTTGTCCCGAGTCGTAAGTATACGATGCAGGAGCAAGTAAGAAGATTTCGTCCGCGGTGTAAATAATCGTTTCGAAGAATGAAAAAGCAACGTCAAAGTTGAAAACTTAAGTACTAGAGAGTCATGGCAAGCCCTTGAGTGTATTTCGAGGCCGATTAAGTAGAAAAAAGATCACGCGGACCGTGGAACGACGAAAGGGTACGACAAGAGGGTCGAGGCATTTTTCCAAGCTCGCGCGCTATTTCGCCTGCTTTGTTTTCAAATACCAGGAGAATTATCGTGTCGATTAGCATGCGATAAATAATTCATGCGATTCAGAAACGCCATTTGTCGCGTTCACTTTGATCGTTAAATATTTTCAGGAATCGCTCGAAAGATCCCTCGTTCGCCAATCGACGGATGAATTACACTGACATCGTTCCCGCCTCTTTCACCTACGATAAAACGAGTAGACAATTAACAATCTCGATGATCGTGACGATCATCAATCGAAGACACGTGTCTTCTGCTCTTCTCTAATATTCCTATTCCTGTGTTCTCCGTTTGTGTATAAATGTTTGCGTCTGTTCGTGTTGTTACTGCCGTGTATTTCCGAAGTGCACGCGTCTAAAAAATATAATTAAGGGATGTGCTAACCCTAGCGCTACACGTATCTGTTCTACTCGTTAAATATAATGCGTGTGATTTCTCTCTCTCTCATCCTGTGTATTCGTGTACGTACGTGTCGTGGTACACTAACTTCTCTATAAATCTAGATAATATATATTTGTCCTCAACATTCATATATAATAATAATAATATAATAATAATAATAATAATATAATATAATAATAATAATATCTTCTCGAGAGTCGCGTGTTCGCGATGCTCGCCGTTTTCTCTTTAAACCTTTAGAAAATAAAAAGAATAAACAGTTGCCCTGGCGTTACCTGGCTTCTCGATTCTGTTCTCTTTCTCTCGTTCGAGGCTCGTGAGAAAATTGGTAAAAAACGTCAATGAGATTCGTTTATCGTAATTATTCACTATATCGTTTCATCGTGTTGTTCACTTGAGGTAGACAGATGGAATATTATAACGGCGGAGGATAAAATATGTGTACACGCGTGTAGATGTGTGTATGTCGTGTAGAGTGTGTAGTCGGGTGCAATGTAGATTTCTTTTGGACTAAAAGTGAATCCACCATTGGCTTGAATCTCCAAATCGGTCGGGACGCGACCAAACGTACCGTACAACTCGTATCGTCGTCTTCATTCTTCTTTGGAAAACTGTATCTCTCGCGACAAAAGAAAACAGGAGTAAGTCTCTACTGAGGTAGTGGATGGATTTGACTGTGAACAGAGACTATGCCCGGATCGACAGGAACCGGGCCACGTCTCGAAGCACTTCTTCTAATCGGGTCACGTGTCACGAACTCTTCGGGTTCACAAGTTACCGGCGAGCGCGTCCGTCTATTCAGCTTTCACGATCTCCGGCTCCTCGTTGTCGCTGAAATCGTCCTCCTCGCCGCCAGATGACTCGCCCTCCTCCATCAGTACACCGTGCCTGTCCTGCAACAGATCCTGACGATCCTCGTGCACAACCCCGGGTCCCCGACCTTCGTCTCGTCCGATCATCGGATAATCCTCGATCCCGCGTCCACCAAGTTTATCCATCGCGCTCATGTGTGCCATTTTGGCCGCGTGAGCAGCTGCGACCGCGGCGGCTTGTTCCGGACTGAGTCCCATCGTCGTCAGTCCCGAATTCTCCGCGATAAACTGGAGGTAAGTGTCTAGAATCGCCGATCCCGTCGCGCTGGCATTATGGTGACCGGGATGGAGGTGTCCGGGTGGATGAAGAGGCGCCGTATTCGGTTCGCGACTACCGTGCATCGTGTCCAAAGATTTAGCCGCTATCGCGGTTGCGGTAGAGTTCTTGGCGCTGCTGCTACTGTTACTACCGCTCACTTTGGTGATCACAGTGTTGTTGTTGGGCGTGGGTGATCCATACCTGAGGCTCAGAGGTAACGTGAGATCCTCAGGATCGTCACCGCCGCACACGCTGCTCCCTGCTTCGGACGGCGCGCCTCCGCGCGGTATCTCCAGTCTCATGTCCCCTCGTCTCGGTCCCGTGGGACTGGCACGAGCTCGCAACTCCGCGGGACTCACCTTGACCCCCGCCTTGGCCAACAGACGCGACGCCAAATCGGGATCGAACGGACTGGGCATCGGCAGCACCGGTAGATCCTTGGTACTGATGCCACGATGCTGTCGGGACATGTGGGAGTGCAAGGAGTTCCTCGATTTCGCCACGGTTCCGCACAACACGCAACGATATCCCGGACAGATCGTGTGCTTATCTTCCAGATGGGTGCGCAACGTGTGGGCAGATCGATAGATCTTGCCGCACTTCGGGCAGGGCCGTGGATCTGTCGCGCGTACCCGAAGCATGTCCAAACTGCGTCGGCCTGGAAAAGAGAAGATAAACAAAAGGCTGATGAAGATGAGTTGTTCCCGGGTGATGGTCTGCTGTCTGCGATCGGTGGGCAACGAGAAACTAGCAGAAAAAGATACGGTTTAAAGAAATGAAAGATGGAACTCAAGAGAAAATGAAGAATTATTGTTTTTAGAAAAAGGATACCTTGAAGGGTGGCGCATGAATCGAAGATGGACGTAACCACGTCGGCTTCTTTGAATACCTTTTATTGTACAAAGCATTACTTAAATAGTATATATACTTCATTTCGTGTGTTTTATGTATAATCTTACGTATGCTAGTGTCTGCTAAAATAGTGCGTATGATGCTCTATACATTGTCCGTGGCCACGAGCTGTCAATTGTGATAGCGATTCAACGAACTAACAGAATTTTGTTAAAAATAGAACAATTATTTTTCCTTTGAAATTAATATTAAAACATGGACATTGAGAATAGGGGTAGTTTTCTTGCAACCGCTCGCGCAACTAACAACTCGCGCACGCGAATATATATTCATATTTATATATATTTTTCGTATTTATTCGCAGCGTATCCTCTAGTAACTATCGTACATCGTGTGTCGTGAAACTTAACCAGTAACGGGGAATATTCTTTACCTAGGGAATACTGACGAAAACAGAAGACCGTAGAAAAATAAGGCTAGGCGTTGTTCATCGTGTGCTGGTCGATCATTAATCAACGTTCGCTCGCGTATATATACGTCTGCCATTAAATGTATTTCTCTACGCGTGTGTGTCTGTGGTGTGTGTCTGTTAAATATACGTATAATATTCGTATTGCGTCGCACATCTTCGAATAACGATTACGGAAGCATCGCGAAAGTTAGTCTCGACAATTAACGTCGTTTCAGTTTCTTCCGTTGTTTTCTTTCTCATTCCATTTAGTTTCTTTGCTTTAAACTTACAATCCTTCTTCCATATCTAAACACTTTTCTCGACTCCTGTCTATGCTCTTAAAAACTACGCTCTTTAAGGTAAGGCTGGCTTACTCAGCTTAGAGGAACATTGTTTTCTCTTGTTAAGATACGTAACCTAATCGTCAATTATCGTCAATTATCAACATCATTGTAGTCTTATAATCAACGACGACCTCTTATTTATTATTACACAATCTCTATTGGTGTGACTACGGTATTTTTTTCTTTTTCTCAGGCTCTACTAGAAATACTGCTTCGTACATTTTTTTATACAAAATCAACTCTCTCTCTTTTTTTTATCTATATAGATTTACTCTTCGTATGTATATATATATATACTCTCTCTATATTTATATAATATATATCTTTTTTCTTTCTTCTGCAATATAATCTCCCGAATATTTACAAAATGTGCGCTTCTCAGTGGGTACGTTAATTCTCAGGAAGAGAGGTGGGGGTGTTTGTGTGACGTTCTCGAGAGTAAAGCACTAACGACAATCTTCGACGTTCAGACTTGTTTGCTGGTTATACTTACAATTCAACCAGCTCCTAATTTCGCGTATTACAACCCCCCCTTCGAACGTTTGTAGACTCTGGCACGCAAGACCTTCTCGCTGCAACGCACCCTCCACCATATCCCAGAAACGATACGTCGAGTCACGTGCAATCGATAGGCGACTGATAAATTGGCGAAGAGAAAACGATTCAAAGAAAAGAAAAAAGTATAGAGAGAAAAACGTTTAGATAGAAATCTCCTTCTGCTGAACTTTGATTTCAAACCTAGAGGTATTCAAATTGAAATTATTGAAGAGTTTTAATTTTGTCAATTTCAATTTTCCAAATGTCTCGCGCTAATGAAATAAAGAGTCGAATGGTTCTAAAGGGAAGAAAAACGAAGAAAAATGAAAATTCCACGATTTCCCGCGCGAACGTGTCCAACCCTAATCCACAGAGATACCCAACTCGAGCCCATTGCCTCTTTATCAGACGTAGGTCCATCTGAGCGTCTTTATCCGATCCCATTGCACCGGATGCTTCAACCGCATGTGGTTCCTTACGCTGTTAGGGTGAGAGAAGGTTTTGGCGCAAGAGGCAACGGGACAGGTGGGCGAGTCACGAGGATAATGATGCTCCAAGTGAGCTCTCATCGTGCTGATGTCCTGCAACGTTCTACAACAAAGAGGACACCTGTAACCGTGTTGCTGATGATGATCACGTATCATCTTTTGTTGCCTGAAGTCGGCTGGACTCCGTTGATACTTGGTTGTTGTGTTGTTCGGTGTGGTAGAGGTGGTCGACGACTGGTCTTGTTGCTGTTGCTGCTGTTGATCGTCTTCCTGTAGCGCCTGATGATGATGATGGTGAGGAGGAGGAACGGATAGTGGATGATGATGACGATGCCGATGATGTTGCTGGTGATGGCTGTGGTGGTGGTGGTAAGCCGCGCCCTCTGCCTCATCGAGCCCGTGATCTGCAACCACCACCACACCAACGTTACCACCAGCCACCACCACCATAAACCCAACCCAACCCCTAATAAAAACACAGTGTACCCAAAACGTTGCCCCCTTCTAACGTTTCCCCTTGGTACAGTCTGTTTCAAATAAACTTGCTACCGAAACTCTTTTAATTAGGAAAACTTCAGAATTTAACAAATTCAGATATAATAATTATTTTCTAGAATTTTTATTGTGATTAACCCCTCGGATGGTGAACCGCGGAGACAAGGACAATTTAAATTTTATTTTCTATTATTTTTTCTTTCTAAATTTTAGGAGATTGCTAATCAAAGATTCTACGATTATTTTAAACAGACTGTACTTGAGGAGTACCTAGAGGAGGTTACATCCCCGCAAATCGTTATCCGGTTATACTGGTATCTGACGGAATCGCTAATTGCTCTCTCTCCCCGTGTTCGGATATCGTGCGCGCAATTGGCAGACAGGACTGTATGGAATTCGCGCAATCATCGCGTAAATCGAATACTGAAGGGAGATGTTCGAACGTGTCCGGACAGAATCTCACGTGCCAGATTATTACGGAAGCGGCTGTGTCTCTGTGTGGGGTAGGGTTGAACACGTTCTCCCCGGATAGTCTCTAAGGCTAAACGAGGCACACGTTGGCTCGAAGGTGGCGGAGCTGTGTAAACGTTTCGTTATTACAATAAATAAAGTACACTATATTTTTACTTAACACGCAAACGATCGATTATCGATTATTCGTGCCATGCGTTCGAAAGGTGCCTAACAAAATATCCCGACTGTTTTTCGTGTCGCATTAGATACCTGGTTGCACGATGATATCGTGACCAGGGAACATTAAGCGTGCCTGGGTCTCGGTACGTTCTAGAGTCTGAAGATTTCTCGTTTTCCCGGCTCGTTCTCGAGGCAATTGGTTCGTCTGCCATCGTTGAATAGACATAGAAAATAGGAATCTTTGCGTGAGCTCGTCGATACAAGCGGCCACGCCTCGAACGTCGCGTGAGATTATTTCAACTTTCTCTATCGACGACGTGCAAATACGAAACGGTAGCGTAACCCGGATTCCCTTAAAGATCGCTTTCGTAAAAATAACGCGTCGATATTTCAAAGAGAATAGACCGACGACGCCGAGCGATTCTTGACGTGGATGCAACAACAACGGGAACGTCAGAATTCTAAAGCGAGCCAGAATCAAACCGGGGACCGCTCTGTATCGACGAACATCCTCTAACGACTCCCAACTTCATCTGGTCGCGGATCGCGGCTTCCTGTGGTCGTTTCTCAACGACAACACGAGGGCAGACGAGGAGGACCGTACTCATGGCAACGAGGAGGACGAAGAGGGTGACTGGTGCTGCTGTTGTTGATTCGGATTGTTCAGGCTCGGTCGTTGATGTATCCCGTGAGCCTGTAGCTGATGATTGATCAGGTAATGCTTCGTCTTGCATCGTTTCCCGCACACGTTGCATTGCGGCCACGTCTCCGGCGGCGGCCAATTCGAGTGGACATTTTTCACGTGTTGCCGAAGGTTGCTCGGCGACGAGTAGCTTCTGCCGCAGTAACGACATAGAGGCCTAGCATCATCGTGTCGCAGTGCCGTGTACAGTCTCGCGAAATTCTCCACGGCTTGCGTAGTTTCGCTGGCGGCCGCGGCCACCGCCGCCATCGCGGCTTCCTCCCTCTTCGGCATCACCGATCCTACAACCAGGACGTGCCCGTCAGTTGATTCTGTCGCCTTACTCTCTTTCTCTCTCACGACATTTGTTCCCCTCTCTCTCTCTCTCTCTCTCTCTCTCTTCTTTACACATACAATCCCTTCATATATGAGCACACGTGCTAAGCCTCTCTCTCCATTGACACAAACGCCCACGCATGTAACACATGCGACCACTCATACCGACTCCTTTCCTCGATTGTCTCACTTTCTCTTTCGATCGTTCCGCACCCTCGAGCACACCAACGCACTCAATTCTCTCTCTCTCTCTTACTCCTCTCCTTCACGTGCACTCGCTGCGCTTTTCATGCACACGCACTCTCATACCTGTACACACGCACGCAGACTACTCTCGTACTCTCAGGGCATGCCCGGTTGTAGGATGTTTAGTGTGTTGTTCTTGTTGATGTTGTTCTTGTCGATGTAGCTGTGCTCGTTGCTATCGATTTTATTTAAAAAATTTACTTCGTGACGGAACGCATTGATCGCGCACTCTTTGATCTTTAGCGCTCCTGGAAATTCTCGAGCGCGTCTTTGAGGTCCGCGCCCAAGGAAACAGCGTTTCTCGTTCTTTCGTTCGCTCTCCCTCGCTCGTTCCGTCTTGAACGCGTTTCCATTTCGCGACAGGAAACTTTCCTTTCGCGTCTCCTCGACGCGAGGGTTGCGAAAATTCGGACGATATGCAAAGGTGTTAAGAGAAACGCGCGAAGAGCATCGTCGCCACCTTCGTCCTCGTGCATTTCAAGCTCTCGATGAATGAGAGAGAGAGAGAGAGAGAGAAAGAGAGAAAAGTAAAGAGAAAACAAAGAGAGAAAGTCAGATAAAAGGGAGTTCCCGACGTAAGAACGAGACAAGTGAAGCCGGAAGACAGGGTGGAGTTTGTGGAAAGGACGAGAGAGCGTACGAAGAGAGAAAGAGAGACAGCCAGACAGAGAGAGTGAGCGAACTACGTAAGAACCCTCGTATTGATCCACCCTCTACGCCTCGTTACGACTATCTTTCCTACGAATCTCTAAGCAAAAGGCCTCTCCCACTTTCGTGCACGTCTCATTACGTAAAAGGGGAAGAGGATGTGCAGGCACGGCGTGACAGGTACCCGCCTTCGAAATCGTCTTCCATAAGCGAGCCACCCCTCTAATCTTCCTCCCACCTACCCCCATAGATTTTGTTCGAAGGAAAGCAGGGATGATTGGACGCCACGATCGCTCACTCGCGGACCATATTAATTTACGACCTGATATCGTCGTCGTTCTTCACGTGATTCGACAAAGAGGATCGATTTTTCTTCAACATTGGAATGGGGAATTTCGCGCGGGAAATCGTTTGTTTCAACTTCGAACCCTTTTCCCGGCTTGGCGAATGGATAATAAAAGGGACCCGAAATGTTTCAGGAGACTCGAGACACGATTGTCCGAATCGTTTTTCCTCGTAAAGCAAACGTTAACTCCTCTGACTCGACCAACAGAAATTTTGTTACATTTCAATTATTATAGCTTCCAAGATATTTAAATCATTGCCAGAATAGATTACGTAAATGAAAATGTACGAAAATTTGTGTCGAGTCCGAGGGGTTAAAGGGTACGTTTCAATTTTGTTCCAGGAGAAAATATCAAACGCGGTTGTATTTAGGGGTGGAAGAATAGCAGAAAATCGAATAACTCGGGAGGAATTTCTTCTCTGTCAGATGGAATCACGTAAGACAGTCGGCTGAGTAATTGTAGTAGCCAGTTCGATCGATTAGGGTGGGAAGTGTACGTGCGCGTTTGATTACAACGAACCTCGAAGTCGATCGGTCGGAAGAGAGTGATAGAATGTCGGGAAAGGGATGGGAAAAGCGTCCAGCACGGAAGAGAAAATACACCATTAGAGGATGGGAATGGAACATTGATAGCGTGACAAAAGGATCGAAAAACGGTGGTACATTTAACCCTGAAACACAAGATGTGTCCAAACCGAAGCGTCCAATTTATCAACACAAAATTTAGGACCTTTTCTCTTAAAATTACTAAAATATCGTTCTTAGAACCGGACGCTTCGTTTCAGAAATACCTCGTACAGATTCGAAAAGGAAAGTAAGCAACATCAAAACGTTTGAATTCGGGAAAACGGAAACAGGGGGAGGAACGAATGGACGACAACGATCTACTTTGAAACAGAGCCAGGTACAAAGTTGGGTGAAAAGTGGGAAGCGTGAGAGGCGCGGTTGGCGGTCTGGTTCGAATTAAAACGGGGACAAAAACACGAAATGAGTGAGTTATGAAATGGATGCAGAAAATGGAACGAGGAGGAAGGAAGGAATAAAGGAATGCTGTTGACGAGGAAGAAGAAATTCAGAAGTAAGGGATGATTGCGCCGGTCCATTAGCGGCGTCTCTCCGACGAATTGCGGCGCATTAACGAGGGCCTGCTTCTCAAGAAGCAGTCAGCACGCTGATTGGCTGAAAGGAAGCCGAAGATCGATGTCTTCGGGGTTTTCGGTAAACTTCTTCGTTGTCTGTTTCCTTTTACGAAAAGGAATTCCTCGACGAGAAAATTCGTAACGAAAAACGATCGTTGGAATCAATTTATCGACGACGATCGAATTCGAATCCCAGCCATCGACCCTCTGGGGATCTAATTAGAACAACGTGTCGAGGGGTATGTTCTTTCAATCCTTTAACATTCACGTCAGATCGTCCAATTTGTTTAAACACGCGACACTCGAGGACACAGTTATAAGCATTGATATAATTTCTCTATACTATAGAGAATGGGAATAATTACCCACGGTTGTAGGGTTAATAGCCCGAATTTTACATAGTTAAAAGGTAGATTGCCTCTACCTCTAATACTTTCAAACTCACGAGAACTCATTAAAACCGACCAAAAAAAGAAAAGAAAAAAATTGTTCATCCCAGGGTTGAAAACTTTCATATTTCTTTGGGAAGTCGAGCAATTTCGAAGCGATCAATAACACCCTCCCGCCACTTTTATCTATCGTGAGCCCTCCTCGAGTTTCTTCGAGCGGTTATTCCCGTCGGAAGGAACACCTGGTTTCCGGTACCAAGTTTCTTAACGATCGGTTACATCGAACGCGCTTGGCACGGCTTAGGTTTATGACAGGCTGATGTATGGGGCCTCGACGAGGGATGGGGGAGGGGTGCGTTTCGAACGGGGAGAAAAGTTTAATTTAGGTAGCCCGCGTTGTTGCCCGCCAACTCCTGGCCCTTCTCTCAACGTTCGCTTCCACGTCGCCCTTCGCCGATGTTGGGCCAAATTTTTACGAGCCTCATCGTGGAAACTCGCGGGCTACGAAGGATGAAAGGGGAGAAAAAATTGCACAAGCAGGGTAAATAACGTTCGTCTTCCCGTTCGTGATTTTGAATATTTAAAAAGCGCCTATAATTGCCTGAACTTTCTCTGCTTGTTTTAACTCGGAACATAATGTTTACACGTAACCCTGCATTCATTAGCAGAAATTCTGATTAATCCCACGTGAAAACCCGTCGAAAAAAAGACACCCTTCTGTCCCTAGACGACGAAGAAATCTGTCGATCGCTGGTAGCAATCCACTCCAATAACCATTCGAAAATCTCCTTTTTCCCTCAAATTGAAAAACCGTGTCTGCCGCGAGGCGTAACGCGTACGAAGCGTGATACACGCTCGCGTGTCGAGCGGCAAGGATTCTAAAGCCCTCTAAGGCACATTAGCGCGGAACTAAAGGGGGGAGGGGGGGTGGAGTGTCTCGAGCGTAGTTCAAACGGCTTTGGACAGCGGATGGTGCGAGTGGATGTTTTGGGCGATCGTAGGAACCCTGAAGAAGTTGAGGGTGGTTGGCGGTGACGGTGGCGTCAGTGACGGCGTCAGTGGGGGTGGCGGTGGTTGAGTGTGGCAAGGGTGGGTGCCGGGGGCAAGTGAGGGCAGATCAATGCGGACATGTGCGGGAAATTGCACAGGGATCGATCCCAGGACCCTCGGGGGAAGCGCGGCCTCTCTCCCTTTCTTTCCGTCTTTCTCTCACACCCTTTTCTCTCTTTCTCTCTCTCTCGCTGCTGTCTCTCTCACGTCACCCCTCCTCCCACTGGTGCCCTCGTAACCGTGTCTCACCTCCTCACAACTCGTCTGTCCCTCTTTCCACCGCTTCGTGAAACGTTCGATGGCTTTTGCGCGTCGCTTACCCCTTACACCAAACCCTGACGACGACTTCACCGATAACGCGGACACGTTCTTTTTCTCTTTTCCTTTTTCGTTGGTACTTTTAGGGGACATTTGTTGCGTCGCTGCGAGAGAAAAATTCTCGGAAAAACGGCGCGTCTTCGGCTTGAACGATCACGTTCGTAGAAAATTTGTGTCTCTCAGGGGGAAACAGATTTCGGTAATTGAACCAAGGTCGAATTTCATGGATTTGAATCGTCTTGATATATTATAGAGGCCAATTTTCTGCGATTATTCGTCGAAATGAAAAAACAACTGAAACTGTTCAGCTTGAAAACGTCTAAGAAATGTCCTCCCAGCGGGAATTCCGAGGGAAAACGAACGAAGAAAATTGACAAAAGGTCGGCGTTAGGCTTCAATCCTGCGACGAAACAAGAATGAAGGAAAAACGGTCGGTCACCTTCGGTGAAATTGATGAGAAGTTGTTGCAAGGAGGTAAGATGGAAAGAACCTTGGGATCTCGGAGGATCCACGCGGTGCCGAAAATTCGTGACAATGTCGGCGGCAAACACGCCTAACGGGATCTTCATGAAAAATGCAATCCTCGGAGACGGGGCGAAGGAAACCCCGTCGACAAGACATCGTGGAAAATAGAAAAACAGGGACAAAGGAGTGCCTCGAAATAAATATTCCGCCGGGATAAAATATCTATTCTGGCTTCCGCCACCCCCCAGTGCTCTCACCACCCCGTCCCGCCTCACCTCGTCCTCTCCGTTTTAATTTCAAACTCTATTTTAATTTCAAATACGTCGTCCGCCGGAGAGACGGTTTTAAAATTGAAGCCGCGCGAGGTTTTAATAAAAAGCCTGCGGGTCCGGTCGTGCTTCAATTCAGAAACTACAACAGGAACGAACATTTAGCGCGGCAATAACGAAACTCTGTAATCCCCCTCGCCCTCTCTAATCCCTCTGGCGAACGTGAGAACCGAAAATAACCCCGTCGAGGGACCAAAACTCGACCGTGTTCCAATGGAAAGGTTAAAAGCTTTCCAACGAACGGCGTACAATCGGAAAGAAACGAAGAAAGCGCTAGAACTTGCCCATTTCCTGATACCGGCCACTCGTTAGAATTCAATCAAACTTGCAAAGCTTTCTAGCCAGCAGCTTCACTCGGGTACTAACTCGAGATTTACGGTTAAGTAAACAACAAGCTCGATAGATAGAGGGCTAGGTAGAAGGATTTCGGGACGATAACGACGAAGAAAACCCCAACATTTTCCTGGTACACCTTGGTGCAACGCCGACTTCTCTTTGAGAAGGACAGGCAGTTGGACGTTCCTTAAATAAGAGAAGTCTACACTCCGTTCAAGTGTACTTGTAGTTTAACGAAGGAACGGAAGAGCTATGTGGCGAAGAAAATTACCGACAAGGAAGAAATCGAGAGGCGAGAGACGGTTGTGAAAGGAAGAAAGAGCAGCGTGGAAAATCAATGTGGTCAGAGAAGAAGATAGGGATGAGAGATGGGTAGGAGAGAAAGAGACGGATGGTAGCCGAAGACGGGGTGCCTTTATGTCGGGTCACGTCTTTAATATACCTCGCGTGGGCGGTGGTGGCTGCGGCAGCTTAATCAATCTTCCTGGTAAAGTGTGCTGCACCACCCCATCCGTAGCTGCCGCTGCAACCGTGAAACCCAATCTTGTTCTATCGTTCGTCTCTACGTTCGACGCGGAACAATCGATACGCTCCAGGCATTCGAAACGAGCATTCGCGATGCCTATACAAGCGGGTCAGCAGCGAGAAACTGAAACTTCCAGCCCGTCTTCCAGCCTCTGTCTCCGGGATACCGAGTTGAAAAACGATCCTCGTTAATTAGAGAGCGATTTAATTAAGCCGCACTCGCACCGGAAGGCTTTAGTTTCTTTAATTAACTTCGCGAACGATCATCACGACTCTGGCTATCTTTCGTTTGTTATGAAATCTTGCCGGGATAAGAAACGAGTTTCCGTTTTCTTCGTTCCTTCTTTTTTTTCATCCTAGTCATTTCCTTTCTCGCCTGGATAGTACGAACGAATCGATACGATGAGACTTAAGAAAGAAAGAACGCGTTCGTGGAGCGATACCGAGCGTACACGAGCGGAATAACAAAGTTCAGATACGAGGCGCCATGTGACACGCACGCTCCAGCTGCGCTCGTCCCGTCATTTTTCTCGATGGCACGCGAAAACTTTTGCAATTTCGAGGAGAAACGCGCCGGCTATGGGACGCCTAACTCGTGGAAAATTGTACACCTTATGGCCGGGAGAGCATTTATGATTCTCTAAGTCGTTTTTATAACTCCTTTTTAAGTTCACGAGGAGAGAAATCGAAATTATAGAAGACACTTATCATTATGAATGATTTTTGCGAACACGTCAAAAAAAAGACAGGTAGTTTTGCAATCTAAGGGGATCCGGACGACTAATACGATAGATTCCGAAAAGGAATTGCAATTGTCATTTGTCCGGACGACGCAATATACGGTGAACCCTTCGGGTCGAGCAACCCCTCTTGTTGGCTGGTCGCGCACACGCGCGCGCGACCAGCACGTGCATGCCACGAGGGTGAAAGCGAAGAAAAAGAGGATTCCAGAACATTAAGTAGACAAGAAACGAGAAGGATGGTGAAATCGGGATAAGGTGGACCGTGGGTGGGCCGAAAAAGAAAAAAATAGCGAAGACAAAAAAATACGCTACGTTGGGGTAGAAGAGGGAATCGAGCGGACAAACATTTGAACTCGACGACGTACGGTTCGGATCCGGGTTCGGTCTGCTTATCGCACGAAATCCCATTTTTATTCTTTCACCCGGTCCTTTTCCTGCTTTCTACCAGCAGCCATCTTCCTTCTCCCACCCCCTCGAAACCTTCGATGTATCTGATCGCTGCCACCCAAGTAGGCCACAATATCCTATATTCCATCTCATTTCCTGTTCCTCCTCGTCCTTGTTTTTGCTTCTCGAGACAGATTACGTTTTTGTCCCGGCAAACTTTTCATTTTCCATCCCTCGTTTTTTTTTTTTTTTGATCGAAGAAAGTTTTTTTCGTAAATTACATACGCGGAGGATATTGCGTACACAAGCAGAAATGTTAGCAAAGAGCACGCTATTGTTATCAGGGAAACTCGTCAGGGTGATAAGAATCGAGTCGGGAGCGAAACGAACGGCAAAGTTATCCGGATCGAATCCGGGTGATAGATCACTCTAATCTGGAGGGGTGAAGCGAATCGAGAGCCGATCTTACGAATGTAAGCTGGCATTTCCGATTGGATGACTAATGATAAGGCAGCGAATAACGAAGACATACTGCATTTAAAAATTAAGATTTAAAATCCAAAGTAAAAATAAAAGAAGTATATAAACCACTTCTTTTCCCTTGCTCCTCGAAAACCGGAGCGGTTTCTTGCAAGAGCCTTTGGGGAGGCAGCTTTCAAAGACGATGCAGTTTCATGCGGTTGTCTTGAAATAAGAAGACGAAGAAACCGACCAGCAGGGTGAAGGTAAAAACCGAAGAGAAAGAAAGACGAAGAAGGGTTAGAAGGGGCAGAGAGGGTGTGACTGGAACAAATGCGAGTATCCACCTCCATTACGTTGGAACTGCGAACGTCAGGGTTGGGTAACACGGACAGGAGATGGAAGAGATTCGTGGAAATACCGTGGAATTGGATAAACCGGCGGGGTTTGTTTTGTCAGGGGTTCGCAATGAGGGTGATAGGCTGATCGTGAGCTAGCATCGCGTGGCTCGTGCTCGTAGGGATGGGTATCGCGTGTTTCGTGCAACTTTCTTTCTTTTCACCCTTGAAAAACGTGAATCTACCGGCTCGAGACCGACACACACCCCATTAGCGATGGACACTAGATCCACGGACGATTCATCGTATCTTTTCTATTCTCGAAGCGTATAAGTTTAATTTGAAACTTTAGTTCCAGCGAATTTCTATTAAGATCTATTCGTCTTTGGAATAAATCAATTTGAAGCACAAGAAACCTATATAACCGGCAGCAAGGAGGCTGGAAACTATCTTTGAGAAGGGGGGTGTTGTTCATCAAACTCTATCCAGAAGACGAGTCGAATTGTGCGGAATACGTGGAGAACGAACTAAAGAGGGTGAAGGCAGAGGGTGGAAGAGTAAGGTGAAGTTGGAGAGGAAGGAGCGGGCGGCACTAGGTGCTGTTTGTTGAATCCTCGAGATCAATACAAGCCAGTCTATCTCTTTCTGCCTCGTAATTCCCTGAGCCTAAATGTGCGCGGGCATTCGACGTGTGTACGTGTGTGTTTTCACGTGTGCACGGAAAGTACACCTTCTCTCACACACGTACACACGCGGTGCGATGCAGCGAAATGTGGTTCGTCAAGACGGAAAAGCGACAGAGAGCAAATGGAACGCGCACGTTGCATTGCTAGCTACTCGTTTTAGCCAGGCGTGTCAATATTTTAAAAGCTGCCTACAGAGATGTACGAAGCGAGAATATTGTGTCCCAAATCGTGGAATTTAGCTTGTTTGAAAATAATTCCTTCGCTCTAATTTACGAACGAACGAAACGATTCCGCTGAAAGTTTAATCGGTTAAGTATTTTTTACCGCGGAGACCTGGTTTTCCTTTTGCACCCTCGAATAAAAAAAAAAAAAAAAAAAAAAAAAAGAAATAAGGTGGTGAATAGAGTTTTAGCTGAACCACTTTCTATCTTCTTATTCTACACTATTTTTACGCCGATAAGAATTCTCTGCGAGAGAACTTCAAGAAGTCTCTGTTGGCCAATCGCGAGAGCTTACTTATCGCAGCCCCCAAAGGATTGGCTGCGCACTGCGGTACAATACGAAAATAGGTCGGCCAATCCTCGTATCAGCACCCTCCTTTCACCCTCCTCTGCCTAGTATTATCGCCACCTCTCTCCTCTTATCCTTAACTATCAAGAGAACTCCGAAGTAGAGACGAACGAACAAATTCAAACTATCTATCTATCGAATGTTCGTAAATACTTCCCTATACAATTTTACAACTTATCAACAATTGCTACGAAGATTATTGCGAGGTCTTATAATAGTCGTCTTCCTGTCGACAATCCGGAAGTTCAGACTCGGTTTTCTCAAATACTGATGTTCACTTTCGTCGACTTTGTCTTTTCCACCCCCCTTCGGATCAGGGTGAAATCACGTTTTTCTCATCGATTTTCGTTCGTAAATAAATACACAAGTCACGTGCACACGATCATCCCTTCGTTCTTGTATCATCGCGTGTGTCGTATTACTGTTGCGATTGCTGACTGCCAGATATCTGCGAGCCAGGCGGCACGGATTGTTGCTGTTGTATCTGAGTCTGCATCTGGTACAATGGATAACTCTTTCGTTTTCTGATTCCGTGCATCGACAACAGATGTATCTGAAGGTATTGCTTCGTTTTGAATTGCTTGCTACACACGTGACACGACACGTACTCGGTCTGAACCGTGTGAACGTTCACGATGTGTTGCTTCAGGTTCGAATTGTTCGAATAAATTTTACCGCACTCCGGACACTTCGGTTTACCAGACTGGTTCATGGTGTCCGTCTGATGAGGGTGTTGATGCTGTTGATAGCGACGCGACGTTTGCTGATGGAACAACGCGATGCTCTCTTGAATTTTGCTCTTCGTCGTGGCGCTCTGTTGCTGTTGCTGTTGTTGCAAACTTTGCAGATTGTTCTGCAGTTTCTGATGCATCATCGTCAGCTGCTCGGTATTCAAGCTGTTCAGGGAGTTCAGTGAGTTCAAGGCATTGAGGGCGTGTTGCTGCGACGCTTGGCTGGTGGCGTGGAGGTGATGATGATGATGCTGCTGGAGGAGGGACGACAGATCCTGACCTTTCGAGTTGTGAACTCCGCTCTGGTAAGTTCCAGATCCAGCGAGATCGTTCCCCGTGGAGGACGTGGCCGGCAACCAACCGGAACTCGAGCTTGAACCGTCTCCTCCAGAGGGCTGCCATCGCCCTGGAACCACCAGCCAATGTCAGTCCTCAGCCAACCTCGTACCGATCCCTTAAACACTATTCAATTTTTTTTCTTTCGTCCTCCCACAGCCCTTCGTTTTCATTTTCATTTACTTCCGTTTTTCATATTCTAGTCCGAGCAACACACGTTGTTCCGTTCCCACCCCTGATTGCGTGTATCGTTTCTCCCCAAATATCTATGCGATCGAATCGATGAATATTTATATTTCATTTTATTATATTCACTTTTTTTTTTTTTAAATCTTTATCTCAAGATTTTTTTTTCTTGTCCTTTTTCTTGTCTCTGTCCTTCTTCATTGCCATTTCCGTACCTCCACCCTCTTTCTCTTTCTCTTTCTTTCTCTTTCATATCTTTTTTTCCGTAAACAGTTTTAACAGTCGATTGAATTCGCACCATATCAACCGATCGAGCGACCAATTAGTACGTGTTTAGCCTCGTTAAAGGAAATCAAGTGAAACGGCGAAGCTTGGCACTCGCATGGCAACCCTAACGATCTGTTTTAGCGACAGCAGCCTGGCTTATGCCGAGGAAGATCGATATATTTATTCCGGGAAACGAACTCGAAGAGCCGTCGGAGACGCGGCTCTTGCTCGCTATGTTACCTTATTTTATTTCATTCCTTTTTTCCTTTTCATAGGGGGTAGTTGGGCAAGGGAATGCAGGGTTGTGAGAGGTACGAGAGTTCCATGCATTCAACGCAACAACGAGAGACCAGAGTCTTGAGGGAACGACGGGAGGATACTAAGTTTGGGCTATCGGAATCGTAATAAACTGTGAAATCGAATTGTTGCATTGATCACTTACCGAAATTCGGATCCTGATTCGCCGCATGGATTCCGGACGGGCCTGGTATCAGTCCTGTAATTATCAATCACAATCGTAACGTTATTATCGAACAATGAATTCTCCATTAAACGTGTTGAACAACGCAAAAGTCATCAAACATGAATATAAATTTACGATGAATTATTAAAAAGAATTCATCAGATTCAAAATGAATTACCTGGTATTCCCAAAAAAGTCGAAGTAAACGAGTTACGATGATGCTCCATTGAGTCATTCGGGATGTCGCTTGGTTCGGTTTTCACAGAATTCAGGATACTGTCGTTGTTCGACATCTCCTCCTCGTTATCCGACATCGAATTCGAATCCTCGCCGGTAGACTGTGCCTAGGATCACCAAAGATTCCTTTTCGTTATCACCTAATCCTACGGGACACTTCCGAAAACGATGAATCAATCAATTTTACCTGTACATTGTTGGTGGAGGCTGTGTGTATCGTGGGTCCTCCTTCCAGAGCCTGGCCCAACAGCGACTCCTGTAGGTCTGACGACTTTTGTTCGACATGATTGCCCAGGGGTGGACTGTAACTTCTGGGTCTCTTCTCCGGTGGTGGGCTCAAACCACCCTCGTTTAAGTCTCCTCTGCCGTTATCTTGCCAAGGATTGCGCGGCGTCGCCTGTAATGACAAACCAAACGGATCTATATTATCAATCTTGTATCAATTAAGGATTTGAAATAAAGATCTAGGGGTGGACTTACCGGTGCGCTACCATTATTGCCAGCCGACGATGGCGGTGGCGGAATCTTGGCCGTGGCAGCTCCGCTGTTCACGTCAGCTAATCCTCGAACCTGCAGCATCTGCGCCGTCTTCAGGAACGCGGCCAGCTGCTCTTGACCCACGTGAACCTCGCCGTGGTACATGAAACGCAGCAACGACTCCATGTCAGACGAGGCAACGTCCCTCAGGATCACGATCGGGTGCTGGCATGGATTCGCCTGAAAGGAAAAGAGCAGAAAACAAGCGTTGATTCGGTCTGTCTGCATCGAAGGAAATTAATTCGAGATCCTGCCTTTCCAGGCTGCGTTGATTATGATCGATGCCGGCCGAACGAATCTCGTTCATGTAAATCAGTTAATCCTATTTATCAGACCGTTCAGCCTGACCAGATCTGGCCAATTGATTTACAACGACGATTTACCACCGCGACACGTATAACGAGCCGCGTTTAATCCACGTCGTCGATATCTTGCGCGGGCTTTTAAGGACTCACGGACCACTCTCTGTGCCTCTTCTTCTCTTTCTCCCGTTTAATTATTTTTCTTTCCGAACCTACAAATTGACTACTCGTAGTAACGCGTTACAAGCGTTGTAGATCGTCTCGTTGGAAGATGAAAATTTACATGGACATACGTATCGCTTACTTGTTTGCTACGCGATTTCTCGTCTACATAGAGTAATATACATATTACTGCTTGTCGTTATCGCTATGAATATTAATTACAATTCATAACCGACTTTCGAAACGAACGCGATAGGTAATTCCGAGAGAATGCAAGCGTGCTACCAGTGTCCCTGATGAAAATACGAAAGCATCAAGAGTGGACACGATCGAAATCTCGACGAGAATACCTGCGTAAACAGGTCCCTCAAGGCAATGTTCTTGAATCGAGCATACGCTAAAACACGGAAGCCACGGAATATTTATTATACCCCGAGACCACTATCGACTTGTTCGCACCGTTATAATCGTTCTCGGTTTTGTAACATCGGCTGGCGGTATTGACCGGTTGAAATTCGACGCCATCGATCGAGTTGAAACTGTTTTATTTTTTCAATTTCGTGAAAGTAGTTGCTACCAGCGATGTAACACGATAGGTGTGAAAATTTGTCGTTACAAAAGTGTTTTTCACGCGGCCGATCATTTTGCCAAACACCGAGATATAGTGTAACGACGGCGAAATGTTTCATAAAAATATGTTTCAAGATAATAATTGCGATGGGGTTTTCGTAAACACCGGCGAAGCAATTATTTCGCGAAACGATCAGGCGCCCGAAGAATTATGATAAACCACGCTCGATTGAAATTCTTATTTTAGCAACTTTCTGAATGGGATTACGACGCAACCATGGCGCGTAAACATCGTAAGTGGCCGAGCGTGGCGTCCATTATGAACCCCGACGACGGCTTCTCACGAGCTGAAACGGCGTCGTCGGTTCGATCGGTGTAACCCGGTGTAATTGAAATGATCACGGTAGCTAAAGGTATATCCGTGCACGGTTCTTTGCAAGCGGATACAAAAGAGACGCGACGACGAACGGCGAGGGGCGATGGAAAGAGGCGAGAAGAGAAAAGGGAACGAAGAGAACTCCGCTATGGACTCCTTTATCGCATTAACCAATTTAATTAACAACTTTGAGACGGACTCCCTCCCCACTAATTAGACCTAACGCGATTAAAACGGGTCAATAATTAATTGTATGGACGCTCCTGCGTTGTAGACACCGGACTCTGTCCGTTCAGTAAAAATTTCTAACGAGAATTATCTATCATTCGTTTTTATTCTGATTCTATTTTTTTTTTTTCTTTTTCTTTCATGGATCTTGAATATATTGTAGGTAAGTCTTGCTAGGAAGAGAAACGCAATTTCGAAATTGAATCGAAGGTAATTAGACACGTCGATGCCGTACACGTAATAATACGCGCGCTACGTGCCGCCTCGAGCCGGGAATTATATTTCGCGTACGCATTCCGTCAACAACCAGGGAAAAGTACGTATCCAACCCGTTGCTGGATGATTAAAGCGTATCCTCGGCCAAGTACAACGTTGTTCAGCCGTTAGCTGTGTTATTTTTATCCGAGCATCGAGATTTGCTGTGAAATGAAAATTGCGATTCCGGAATGAAACTTTCATCCTCGATTCTCTTATTAACACCGGTGGATCTGGAATGATCTGTGCAAATTTTGCAAGTTTTTTGGTAAAAACATACCATCGCACTTGTAATTATTTTAAGTGTCTGTATTACCGTAAATGGTCATTATTTTATTCTCGTTAAAAACGCATCAAGCCCCATCGGGCTGGCATATCGGAAGTGACGATATGAAAACAGGTCGCGAGTAAGCAATTGGTTCTATCTCAGGTACACATTCCTCGCTATCTAGTTTATTCCTTCCAGTTCACCTTCATTGTCCCCCACGTTCTCCTCTATTTCCATTAATCAATTATCGAACGGAGCCGGATCACGAGCAAGAAAACGCGAAACATCCAAACCCTTGCACGTTCTCCAAGCACAGCCTCTTTAATCGATCGAAACGATCTTCCTGCATTACTTACGGTTTTTAGAAAGCGGGGCGCTCTGGATTCCAGCGTGATCGTTTACAGGTGGCTAGAAAATTATGGCCGGCAAACGGTGATACACGAGAGAGGTTTAAACTGGCCGTTGCTCACGGCGAATCATTCGTAGAAAATCCGTGTTTGCCCGCGCGAGAGCGTGACTACAAAGCGTCGTAATAAAGTGGGCGAGAGGTTTCCCACGTTTCGCGGTATCTACCATCGCGCGGTTAACGCGCGAGCGAATCCGTTGAAAACGCTCGCGGATGAGAATCAACGCGGAAAAATAGAGGAATTACTGCGAGCACGAGGAATCGTTAAATTCCCCTCTACACATTCGTATCGTGCGACTCTGCTTCCTTCGATCTCTTTCACCGATCCTCCTCTAACAGTACGCTTGCATCGCGAATCAAATTATTTAGATTCGTTCTCAAATATGCCGCTCTCCAAACGAAAAGCTTGTATTTAACAAATTCATAGTCCTCCCTGCCAATGAGGGGTTTTAAAGAAGAAAGTTCTTGTAATCGCGCCTCGCCGTGATCGCATGTAGGCGAAGCACCCCAACTAAAGCGTAAGTAGAAAAGTAGATACGATTGCATGGTTTCTGATCCGGTTATGCAGTGAATGTGCAGCTGTCATGGCTTCGCGAAACATATCCGTCCGTCGTTCCCGGAGCCCCGGCCGCATACACGGCCTGCCGCCGTGCGAGCAAATACACGGGCAAGTGGTTCGCTCCGTGTGTACACACACCACACCCTTATCTGCTTATCTGGATAGTTGATGTTTTACTGACGCATGTTTTTAAGCTTCGAAGCAGTCAAATCGTGAAATAACATGGAGGAGGTTGGATATCGATCAAACTTTGCCCGTTAGTTACCCTCTCGAGTCTTTTTACCCCCTGAACAAACCTAAATCGTTCCCCCGATTTCCCTCTCCCCTTTGATGATCCATTAGTTTTGGGAAATGAAAACGGTTCTATTTCCAATTTCGAAGGGAAAATATAATAGTGTCCAAATTTCGAGCAGACACGCCACAGCTCTGTCACTGTCCTCGATCGACGACGACAATGGCGGGAAACAAGAAAATACACGCACTCTCTGCGTGTTTCACGCTCCCTTCTCCTGGTTCTGCGTCGCTTTTCCAGGCGCAGCCTGTGCAGGAATGCGCGCGGGTACAACTACGCACTTCCGTTGATAAAAATACACGGGTGGTATAATGTGTCTGTCTCTCGGTACACGCGCGAACGTCGTCATTTCGCTCGGCTGTACTCGTGCGCCGGAAACAGAGCAAACAGAAACGTGGACAAGAAAAGACGGGTAAAAAAGGAGGAGGGAAAGGAGGAGGGAAAGGAGGAGCGTCGAAAGAGGAGTGCACGTTATACGCACACGCAGCACAATAATATACCGGTGATAATTTGCTGGCTGCATGCGCGCGGCTAAGAGCGACTGGACGCGCGACATTAAGCGTAATGCGAGTGCATAGACGCCGCATTAACGAAAAACGAGAATACGAAAGGCTTATTAGAGACGGCGGGGAGCCGGTGCAACGCGCAGAAATAAAATACGCGCGTGAACCGAGAAGCGGGAATGAAAATAAGTATTCTTCCGCTGTGTCGCCACGTGCATTCCGCAAAATTCACACTGGAAAAGAATTGTATATTTAGACGGAGGGAGGCGAGATATTTTCAAATATGAATGCGACCGCAGGAAGACGCAATCCGTGGCCGAATTGTACGGCTGGAAATAAAATGCGGACATTGATGGGATCGATCGAACTTCAAGCTGGAAATGGAAACGAGGAAAGTGAATCAGAGGATGGGAATGTTTCACATTTTTATATCTTTTCGAAAAAGAATCGTTTCACTACAGATTTTGAGGGGTGATGAATGGCAATCGCTATTCTAATCCTAATCAAATCACTCGAAGCAAAATTATGTATCTTATATCGCTAAATTCCAAATGAATATCCTCAAAGACCAGCGATAAAATAAAAAAAACTGTGAAACCGCGCTTTCGAATTCCTAATCCCTCGATATTCCCACAGTTTCTGCGGCAACTGCTATTCCGGCTCTGTCATCCGTACAATAAATTCCATGTAACCGCGCATTAAATCTGCTGAAAGAACCGAGCACACCACCAACGGTACTTAAATCACCGATGGCTCGATCTCCGAAATACCAAACGTGTCTCGGGAATTACACGCAAGAGGGAAAGAGAAGAAAAAAAAAGTAACACCGCCACGTAGACAGAGGACTTAGAAATACATATTTCGACGCGTTCGATGCTTAGATATTCCGCAAATGGCAGTCTCGTTTGGTAGTGAACGAGTAATTGATAGCCAGAAGAGGAACGTACTGTTATTTCACCTATCTGCCGGGCTGATCATCGCGCGTTTTAAATTCACGCCGCCGCGACTCGCGAGAGGTATATATCCATTTCGGAACGAGAGGACGCTTTCGATTCGACCAGCAGGGATAAATCACCGCTACGGTTCTCCGTAATGGCGCGCGTAGATGCCGTCCCCCAGCGAGGGGTACCTAGACGCGCGTTTAATACGTCACTTACACACCGGTGTCCGTGTTTCACGTATGAAACACACGGCCACCGACTCGTTCTACGACCGCCGTCAGATGGAAATTACCGATCCGATATGCAAATAGCCACGGCGACCACTAATGCGTGGTTAACGGTAACGTTATTAACGGATCGTTACACGATGTCCACGCGACGTAGGTGTACGCGAAGCGTAATTACACGTGTACGAGTTTAATCGTTACGGCGCGGATGAAATATGGCACGCGTGAAAAGGAAATCGAGAAAAATTGTTTAACGCGCGACTGGATAGGAGGAAATGGATCTGCATTATAGCGACGCGATAATTTCTATAAGGTTGAGGAGTTAAAACGTTATCCTGATAAGATATATGCAAAGAAAATGATTCAATGATAAGAGGATTTTCGAATAAATAATCAGGATGGAATGGAAAACGAACACCTAGGTGCTCGAAAGATGGCAAGATAAATTGATGAATGCTAGGAGAAGTGACTCAGGTGAAATTCTTGGATTTTAAAACGATGAGTAACTATGGAAGGATTAATAAAACTCAGGGAATGGGTGTCTAACGGATCGAACCGCAGAAAGAAAAGAAGAATTAAGATCACCTCGAGAATCAAGATGATTCAGTTCAGTATTTCCAGAAAGTAATGGCAGAATGCACGAAGAAGGGAACTGACGATTAACAGATTTTCGCGGAAACAGACTCTCGTGAAATAAGAAATATTAATACTGTCGCGAAGAGCCGGGACGAGTACCCTGGAAAGTCGGTGTGACGACCGCTTGGAAGGATGTCACTTCGCGGTAAAAAAAGAATCGGTGTTTTGTTAAAGCAGTGACTCAGTGACGAAAGAAAACCGGGAACAAAGGGGCTGTTTGTTAGCCGATGATAATTGCAGGCTACAATTTAGTTCCACGAGGGCTACGATCACCTGGTGTGTACATGTTTCTTATCAGAGCTAGTTGTTATCAGGACCTGTCGCGAATCACCAGCAACAAAGGAACCTCCGAAACAAAAGCGTCCAGGTATCCGGTAATGATAATGATAATACAGAGAAAAGCGGAAGGAGCCGCGGTGACAAGTTGATTCCCATCAAAATTAAATTTGTCGTCTTTCAAAACATAATCAAGCTTGTTTCGAAACTTTTAATTTCCTGTCTTTTTATCAGTTCACTTAAAAAAACCTATCATATACGAGAGCTAATATAGAGAGCCATGTTTCAAGTCAGCTTTCTCCGGATTTCGTTGGCCGCTAGTGTCGCGGTGGCGTCGTGTGTCGCGAGCTGAATTCTTGAATTACATCGTTAACATATATAGCAACATCTTCTGGCGAGCACATTTATAAGTAACGCGCGTGCCTTTGGTGCGCACTCGAAGGAACAGGGTGTTCTCCTTCCTCTTCCCAATCCCTCGGTGACTCACTTTATTCTTTTCACTCCACTTTTTTTTTTATTTTTCGCTTTTTTTCCTCCTCCGCCAACACCCCGAAACGCTCATTCCCCCGCTGAATTCGGCTGACACTTCAAGAGACACGCGGACGCGATACGCGCGAGGAAAGAGGCGCACTGAGAATTTATTACGGTGCGGTGGCCGGTCTTATTTTAAGACCCAAGAGCTGCGGCAACACGCATATTCCGTGTGCACGCACACGTACGTAAGAATTACACCAACTGGTGTCAGTGTTAGGTACTTACGGGGACAGGAGTCAATGGATATTATAGTCGACAGATGTACTACGGCTGTCTAAATTTGACGCGTCTACGAGTCGCTTCTTCGGGAAAAATTTTCCTGTTAGTCGCTCGGATTGCTTTGAATTGCGTCAAATCGCGTGAATTAGCCGCTGGTACCAGGAATTTTCGGCAAAAATTCTGTCTTCGATATGGAGATTTATTTTAAATGGTATCTTAAGTGCGAAAGAAGTATCAAAACATTTAATGCAATTTGGAAAAGAACCGAATGGATGATTCGTCGTCCAGAAATAAGACACAAGTATGGAATATTACTTTTTTTTCTTTTTTTTTTTTTTTTCTTTTTTCGAGGGAAGATCCATTGAATATGCATGCACAGCAATGGTCTCGCATACCAACCGACACTATGATTCAATAAAATGCACGTTACGTCACGTTTATAACGATAATTCAATATATTATTTGCGTACTAATGACGAGGTGACTTTATTGAAATTATGCTCTCTATATTTGGTCAACCCGATCCTATGCGTGAGTCAGCGCGAAAAATAATAGCATCCGTGTGTATTGAACATAATTTGATATTTGGCAAAGGAAATAAGCGATAATCTCTCCTTTTGGCTTATTTTATCGCGAAAGATCATTTAAATCGGAGAGATTTAAGTAACACCGGATAATTCTACTGGTATTTCATAAATTTCAAACTACCCATCCAACGATTACACTGAAAATCGCGTGATCCAACAGCCGATTATTTAACGAACGCTCCCAACTCTAATAATTAAGAATCGATCGTTTGCGCGTCACGAAGTTTCTCCCACCTCGGTATAGAGGAACATATTTCGATCGTTAATTACACGGTTTCACGGAAAGCGACTAGAAAGGCTCAGTATCCGATATGATATTTGGTATCTCGTTTCTTAATTCATTTTTAATGCCTGCCCGGCTCGACGTCAGAGCAAAGGTCGCGCATAAAATTTACAATCGTTAAATGCCATCGATTACCAGCGACGGAAAGAAAAATTCTAGTTATTTGTCATTGAATGCAGCCCAGACGTTTTAACGAACCTGCCGTGATTCCAGTTACGATACGCGTGAGCGTTAAGTTCGATCGCCGACGAAAGAAACGCGCTTCGTTAGCGGATTATTTCACGTATTTGTAATTAATCCCAGCAACGTGGATCACGAAGCTAGCGGAGGAGAAGAAGGGAAAAAAAGAAACGAAAGAAAATTAGGACAGACCGAGGGGTCTCTATCGTCTTTCTAATCCACACGCTCGTTTGAGCCATAGGCGCGGCCCATTAACGGCCTCTCCATCGAAGGAAGTACGCGGGTTAGAGGGGTTAAATGACGCCGTATATCCGAGGCAACGTCATGAAATTGTGGCTTGTTTTCCTTTACTGCCGTTCCTATGGAACCACTTACCCGGCACGTACGCATACATTAAAGCACGTGTCCGCCACCATGGGCCCCTCTTAATGCGTGGCCCATTTGCGTTTCTTATTCTTACAAGCAACTGGCACCCATCTACAGCCTCTATCAATGGAACGTTTTTCGAACGTTTACATCAGAGGCGAAGTTAAAACGACATTGTTCAGTTGTGC
This sequence comes from Osmia lignaria lignaria, assembly GCF_051020975.1. Classification (NCBI taxonomy): domain Eukaryota; kingdom Metazoa; phylum Arthropoda; class Insecta; order Hymenoptera; family Megachilidae; genus Osmia; species Osmia lignaria. The sequence goes on from NC_135035.1 coordinate 8,659,388, forward strand.
GTGCCAGTATCACACATTTCATTGTCTCGTTTATTTGAATGTTGGGCGCCTCGAATCTCGACCGTCCGACCGTTCATTGTCGCCGTAAAAACGCAGACACGCGGCTACAGAATAAATTGGCGTGCAATTTAACCGTTTTGTTTCTATAAGCAAGTGCTTGTCAACTGCCACAGAATATTAAATGCGCGTCGTTTCCTTTTTTCACCGATATTCAATTTATTCGTTTAAACCATGTAGAAACTCGATCGAGTAATCGTTTTGAATGGTAACATACAGTGTTGCAGAAACAAGTTGAAGAACAGGTTCTTCAAGAACGAAAAATAATAAACGAACCCGAGACGAGTATACCAATTAAAATATCACGCGGTTAGGTAGCGAAAGAAATTTAAAAAGATCGTAGTGGTTTGACATGTGGTAATCGATCGTTGATTTGATCGCTGTTCTCTTATGAAGTACCACGGGGGTCACTGCTGATCAAGTAATTAAAAAAATTGCGGATGGAAAGATTCTGAAGACCGTGAAGATTTCTTAATCTCAACATTGGCGTAACTAGGATATTTTTCTAGAGCAGGTCCAATACCTTAGATTTATTAACAATGTCAAGTGTTCTAATTTTTTAATTTAAAAATTTCTGAATCCTAAAATCTTAGAATTAGAAAATTTTAGCATTTTAGAACCTTAGGAACTTAGAATAATGAAGGGTCCACATATTTGGGGGGTGGCCAGCCAGGCCCCTAATCCTTGCGTAGCCACGCCAATGGCTCTCGATACCATTCTAAAATCGAAGAGAATTAGAAATTCTTCGTTTGTATACAGCTATGTTGCAAGAAGCGTGATTTTCCAATTGACCCGTGAAGGGTTTACTTCGAAAACGATTGCAATAAGTAACGAGAGGATTTTCTATTCAACAACAGATGGCATTCGTGAAGAAACGTTGAACCGTGCAATTATGCGGTTACGTTCGAGCATGTTAGGTGGGGATCGTGTGGTCGTAAGTTTCCATCGGATCGTTACTCACTGGCTGGTGAGAATCATTACTCGCCTCTGCCATTATGCGACTTGCTTTTTGCCCCATCGTACGTGGGTGTGCTAAGCATGACGTATGTAATCGTAAACAGCCGTGACGTTACACAAAGCGGAAGAAGCGAACAAGTCTTTGATTGGATACTGTTGTTGCTCGCTTATCATCACGCGATTTCCAAGAATAATGCGGATCGAAGGAAAACATTCGGTATTGCGATTAGAGCGTCTCCAAAAGCGATCGTTCCACTGGAGATTGCGATCGATCAGTTTGATTCAGGATCCTCGACGATCCTAATCTACGATCTGAAAGACTTTCGAAAGGTATCCGTTCAATGGGGGATTGGAAACATCGAATGATTCTTTTTCTAAGCAACTTGAACATGCAATGATTCGTGATCGAGCTCCTTCGAGATATCGTTGACTATTAATTAACGGTAATCTCACGTGGAATCTTTACCTATACTTTGACTATTACACTAAAATTACCCAACTATTCGGAGTAGTCGTTAACTACTTCTATTTTAGAATAAAATTTGTAAAATTCAGAAGGATCTCTCTTCAAATCGCTCCTCGATCTCGACAACAGTGAAATCTTCATGGTGACTAACCCAAAACGAATCTCTTCGTCTGCATTACCGGTTCGTAAATTATCTGTAGGATTTCGAAGCGATCCGCATTTCCCGGGAATTATCGTCGATTCGAAGGCGTCGAGGCTGTTCGAGTAGAAAATAGAAGCCACGATCTCTTAGCTCGTCCTCTCGCCCTTCTCCTCGGGCTGCTTGTGGCCCTCTTCGGCGTTAAGGTTCTCGTTACAGCCACGTTTCGGATCACACGGCCGGAAACAAACGGGATCGAGAGCCTCGGTCTCGTATATTTCCAGCGTCTTCATCTCTCCTCCTCGTTTCTTCGATACGACACGAGCAAAAAGCCCGCGCGTTTCGTTGGTAAATTTAAATACGACCGGTCACGAGACGCGAAGCGCAAGTACCGAGCGAGTACGAGATGGTAAGAGGCGCGCGTGCGTAACTCACGCACACGCACGTGGTAATCTCGGTTGGCCCGCGTGCGCGCCTTTTAAATATAGAATATGGAGCACCTTTTGCCCGCCACCACGATGCGATGGGATGGATTGTGCAAGCATGATTTCTGTTCCCTGCACTCGCCACCACGTGTCAGGCGTCTACGTTGTTTTCCCTCTTTTTAATATATATAGATATATTTCCCATAGTTCCATGATGTTTCCTCAGCAAACAGATCGAACCTCTCGACCTCGAACGCGTTTCGAATGAAATTTTCAAGCTGCTGTTTTCCCGCTGTACTTCTATAATTGGTCCGTTCCATCCCCTGCAATTTCAAGGAGACAAGCTTTTCGAATCGATCGCATCGATTATTCATTCACTTTCAACGCGTCTTCTCTGCTTGTAATTTATGTTCAGACGATATTCCTCGGACCGACGTAGAAATAACGCTGTCGTCGCTCCACTTTCGAGGCTCTGTCCCTCCGTTCCTTCACATTATTATTTTCACGCGACGCGTGGGTCGTTCGCGCGCACCATGCGTGTACACGAGCGATCCCTCGCGATTAATATAGCCGGGACGCGTGTAGCGTACGATTCCGTGAAAACGATAACGAGCCACAGACTTCCTTTAATTCTAACCAACATTACCAGCAGCCAGCCCCCCCACATCAGACGTCTTTAATATGTTCATCGGAGACCCGAGAGTATTTCTCGAGCGAATAAAATCAAAATAATATTATTAAACCACGCTGGACAGCACTCTGCTGCATTTTATAAGTTCACCGTAGACGTCAGACACGAAAGATATTATGCAATATCAAGGCTATTTATAAATCACTAGCGGCTGGAACTAATCTCCAGATTTTTAATCAAGAGCCATTTTTAAAGGGACCCCTGTGTAATTTATATCGACGATAATCACCGCTTCTATTACCCCGTTCTCTTTCTCGTATCAATGAATTTTACACGGTAGATCGAAGCCGAGAACTCACCGATAAACTACGTAGAACTCGTTCAGCCTGTTTTTCTATAACATAACCGGCAGCTGGGGATATCAGAAAGCCGGCTGATCCACTAGAGACACGCCTTTCAGACGCTGTCACGATTCGAGATAACTGCATTAATGGGTCAGCAGCCGTGATGACCATTTCAGAGGAATTAATCTACTCTCGACGGTTACGTTCGAAATTACCGTAACTCTGACTCGCTATTATTGCCTTGTACTTATTTCGCGGAGCTCTGAGCGACACGCGATTACACGCACGGTTTAATCCAATCCTCTCGGTCGACGCGCGCTTTTACCATGCAATTACACCTCGCCGATCGGAGTGTCTACCTTTCCGAAGTTAAACGAAACTCGGTATCACCGTTTCGTAAATAATCGTACGCTGACAATTGATTTATCGTTACAAATGATCGCGAAAGGAAAATGAATTACTCTATCGATCGTTCGAATGAACAGAATTTTCCAAAACAGAAAAATCGATCTCTATTCGTGGATTCTTTTTTTTTTTTTTAAACGAATACTTGTAACTGCGATAGTCCAGCAATTTATTATCTGTTTCAAAACAGGTCGAAATTTATGATCAATAGTAGACGCGCACAGCAGCCGATCCTGTTTTGGCAAATATCATTGCGGACGCAGTCGATAGCTCAGTGATTCGTCATCGACTGCCGGCCGATAATCAAACGAATGGTCTCTATCGTAAATCGTAGCACGGCTCTGCGCTAACGCATAAATCAAAATGGGTGCACACGGTTGTCAGGTGTTCCGGTCAGCTTCGTTATCGCTGTATCCACGCGGATTGATATCGAAGAGAAATATTTCCGCGAAGGAAAAAAGTGGCAACGCGAACGCTATTAATCCTCGTTAATTGCAGCGCTCAACGTTTACTTGCAAATTGGAGATTTGAATAATTTTAAGTTAAACGAACAATCAACCTCGAATGCAAGTAAATGGAGCGTTAATTACTGGTACGCGTCTCTCCCGTATGTTATAAAGTCCGCGACGCTTTGAGACGGAATACTATGATGATAATCAGCAAGGCAACCGCGATCATTAAATAAACGTTCCAACGCTTCTAGGACGCCGGTGAAAGTATAATGGTGATATATTAACGAGCAGAAAAGGCCCCACCTTCGTGACCGCGCAACTCGTGCTTTTTATTACGTCGTCCGCGTGACTTATATTTAAACGACGCGCCATCGCGACGAGCCGTATGCCGGTCGTCTTCGTGGCGTCGTGACGCACAAGCAACGGAGAACAAATCCGTCCGATTTTATTAACGCCAGTCTAGATCGGCTAGTACAGCGCTCGACACTTAAAATCAATTAGCGGTACGCGTCAATTAGAAAGTCGAACGCCTCTTCGATGTCGGTTCCTCGCTGAACGCCAGCCTCGAGGCGTGAAAGAATTTAAATAAAATTTTTGAAAAACTAGCAAACGGTATTTGAATTTTACGATCTTTGACGAAACGTTTGACACGGCAGAAGGAAACCTCGTCGAGAGGCAGCGATGAAAGTATCAATCAAAGAAGAAGTGGAGGGAACGGCTTCCACGCGGGATAGATGGACACGGTTGACATCGCGACGACGCAACCAGGTGATCGATAGTCCCTTTGCTCGGCAAGAAGGATCCGAGTTGGGTCGAACGACTTTGACGGCACGTTATTATGTAAATTAAACCGGAAGTTCTTTCTGGATTCTTCGTACCACGGCGAACTCATAATTGGGCTCTTCCGTTCTTGGCACAACCGCAAACAATGTCCGACCGAATTTCATACTCTAATCGACAGCATAAATTGGTCTCTTTCCCTGTTAGATTTCGAGGATAAATTGAAGGAAATTCGACAAATTGACGTGTACTCGAGTCGTTAACGTCCGCTAAAAGAGCAATTGCTTTTTTCACCGTTTCTTTTGCCATTACGATAAGACAATGGCAATTATGTCATTGTAATTGAGAAAATAATGCTTGTACTTCGTACCAGTCACGTTGTACGTGCGTGCCTCTTACTGCGCTTCGCAAATATTGTATCTGTATTTCTCGAAATTGAAGATTCCTCGCAACCTTGCGTCGAGTAACTTTGTCACCGTCATTTGTTCAACGTAGAAAAAAAGCGTGTATTCCTAATAGCCACGATATAATTTGCGTCAAAACACCCACACGCGAAGGATCGAAAATGTCGTTTTCACGATCCGTCAACTTCAAAACACAAAAGCCCTGTTCCCGAATAGGTGTTCCGAATAATTCACATGTCACAATGACGCAGATAGAACAAGATATAATAAAATATAATTTGCGCAAATTACGAAACGACCGTTTCGTGCCGATTCCGGTGCACGGTGAACCGGCAACGAATTTTTCACGTGAAAGCCGCTCGATCGATTTCACCTCGTGCCAATTTGGAAATTTCCACGGAACACGTACAGTTCGCGCGATAATTAAACAATTGAACGTTGAAATTGCCGATGGGGTGAAATATTTCACCTTCAAGAACAATGCGAGAGCAATTTCATTTTCTCCGATACGTTCACCGATGAAGGTACCGATGCTTTCGATAGAAAGGAAAAATCGATGGCAAATGATAGGGGGAGAAAAAAAGCACTAACCTTGAGAAGCCTGCGGAAGTAAGGGCTGCACGCAGAGAGGACGACCTTGTGCGCGGTGAAGCTGCTACTGTCGCATGCCAGGGTCACATCCACGAAATCCTCCTCATCCCTGAGATGACGAAATGAGCTGAGGATGCTCGAGTGGAAATCGTTCCACCTGAGTGAGTACTGTTGCTCGCCGCTCGACGAGGACGAAGAGGCCGCCATGGCGTCCGTCCCCTCGGGACCCACGGCCGAGGGTACCAGAGGTGCTATCGTGCTCACTCTGGCACCCCACGGGGACACCTTCACTTCACCCTCTCGTCGCGTTTCACCACGCACCCCTCTATTCTTATCAACCCTGTGCCGTTCTTCCGCACAGACGAACAGCTGCTTCCTCTGCTACCGTCCCTTTTTCTCTCAAACCACACGAGAATGATCTTTTCTCGAGGTTAAACGATCACCGTTCTTCTCTCTCTTTCTTCCGCTCGATTAACCTTGACCTCGTTCGTGGCACGTCCTTGCGGATCTGTCTGGCAGAATCAAGTTCTTCGCTAGTTCTTCCACCGTTTTATCGAAATCGCTTCTGCCTTCTTTACGAACAACACGTGATCGAATGATTTCGTGAAAAAAACTGTCAGGTATAAGGAAGTTTCGAGTCTATCACGATGGATCTCATAGTAACGACATCGCGAATTATCCGTCGCTGTTGGAGGATGCTGAGACAATGAGCCCGCGATTACTTCTGAAAACAATGCGGCGTTTATTGTGAGCGAATGGTAACACGTGACGCGGATATCGGACATTTTTGTACACCAATCGATAAATTCCGTTAGATTCGTTCGTATTAAATGCTTGCAACTCGACCGAAATTAATTACACTTCTATGGCATCGAAACAATTTTGCAATTATCAACTTTTCCAATTATACAAATCGAAACTGGGATTCGTAGAAAAGATAGCGAATAAAATAACTTACCTTAAGTGTAAAAGATCCAACAATTCACGAACGCTTCTTCCTTTCGTTTCTCCCTTATCTATCGAACTCTTCTCCGCCTTGTCCGGCACAACCACGACGTGTATCACTTTTCCCCGTTTAACGAAGTCCTTACGCCCTCTGCCCTGCCGCGGTTTGATCGACGCGTCATTCCGACATCCGTTGTCGTAAAACGCGACGATTAATCTGTCGATACTTCCTCGCCCTTTGGAGAACACTGAACGATTCACCGTCGTCTGTCAAGTCACTCGATCTAACACCTGTATCCTTGATTATCATTCCCCCTTTGACATCTGCTCGATCCTATCTTTCGTTCGTTTTTCTTCCTCTCTTACCTCCGCCTATTCAACCGCCTCTTCTCTTCTGCAAACAAGACAAAACATACACACGGTTAACGCGAGATCATTCAATTTGTTTATTTATATACTCTTTTAACGTCCGAGGAACGTAGCGGCTTAAGATTCAGTCAGTCCTGATTCCATCTTCGAATGTCACATGGAGCAATTAATTCCTGATTAATTGGCAACATTCTTATCCGACTATTATCGAGTGCTTCAATGTGAGGAAAAATGATACAAAACCACCAAAGAAGAAAGTCAACCGATCTACGGAAGACATTATCAGAAGATTAACGAGTAATGAAGATCAATTCCATCAGTGTTCATCCATCTCCTTCGAGGAACATAATCGATCAGCGATAAGAAACGAGTAATTGCACGGCGACGTGGAAAGAAGCTTACGACTTACGCGCTGTAATTTCCCGATCGATTGAACGGCTTTTGAGAAATCGTTACGCGTTTACTTCCTCGTAAACGTGCACAACGGTAAAACCATGAATGAGAGACGGAAGAAAGCTCGTAGTATCTTACAACGCGTTCTTTGCCCGATCAATCACATGCTGGAATTTAAATCCGAATCTTCATAACAATTCGGGTTAAGAGAAAAAGAAAACACGTAGAAAGGAGGCTCCCTTCTTTGTGCATCTGTCAAGCATGATCAACGCAAGAATTCGATGCACGGAGTTTCTTTCGTCGACGTCTCGCATATACATATTTCATATTGCATCATGGAAATCGTCTAGCCGCGCGATAACATCGCGATTTTCCAGCGGGGAATAATTTATCTGACAAGCAAAAGCGTCGATGCGACAGCTGAGACAGATCTCGCTGGGAATCTTCTTAGCTGTCCGTTCGTTCGGGGTAAAGAACTCTTCTGATTTTTATCCGACACGAATTCGAAAAGGAAAGAAGAGAAAAGTGAAACGAATGGATAATAATACTGGGAGAGAATCATGAACAGACGAGTTACTCCGTGGTGTACAAACGATAACACGGCTATCGCGGTTGTTTACGATTTCCATGAAATTTATTATACTTTGTAACCGGCTCGAAAAATGTTAGAAAAATGTGCTTCAATTCGATCGGGACTTTGCTTGCGTAGGCTTTTAATTTAATACCGATGAAAAAAAATGTGGAACGATCCACATGACAGAAATTAAAAAGCACACACACGCCTCCGAGCAATTGCACATTATGAAACTGACATAATGACCAGCGGCTGATTTCGCAAGCGCATACCTAGAAAGCGTTACGAGGTGTGGAGAGCGCGAGCGTTCTTAGTTATCTCAGTTTCGATACTGAAATTAAATACGCATTTTCCTGTCCCTCGGGCCCCCAGAGGCGAGATTGAAAATTATTTACACGAAAGCAGCTGGCCAGTGCACGTCGGAATCGTCGATAAATAAGAATTAATTCACCGACGGCGTTGCTGGATTAAAACAAATACTAAGGCGAAGAAACATTTAACCAATTAACGTTTTGTACGTAAAAAAATGTCGAGTGGTAAATGCTTGAACGGTTACTCGATTATCCGCAGGAAGGATTAAAGTGTTTAATTCATCCCCGTATCGTGTAATCGTCTAATTATTCCGTAACCATTAAATGCGTTGAAATTTTCACCTATAATCCCGCAACGGCTCATTCTCTGGATCAGGTGTTTCGATTGCAGAACATTGTTTGCGTAAAATCGCGATGAAAATGAGCTGCGTTCCGCGTGTGCGTGACCGACATATTCCATTATACCGTATGAATGAATCCCGCGTCCCTGAATATATTTTGAACGAATCGATCGGTTCGTCTGTTGGCGATTAAACCACGCGTTCACTGTAAACAGTGTAAAACAACGTAGCTCACGTTGGAAATTCCGGAAAATTGTTTTCTCCGCTGCCAAATGTCCACCGAGATACCGCTATCAAACTAGTTAATTACTCGCGTTCGGGCTAAGCTTCGAACAGTGTACTGTGATTCGAAATGCATGCACAAAGGAGAAGTTATTCGACGTAAAAAGACGCTGATCTGCATACGTCTGTCGTGGAAGTGATTTATGAAGCTACCAAGAGAAGATCGACGACTGAAAGTCGATATCATTAGCGATCGTTCCTTTTGTGCCTTCGATCCTTTTACAATGCACGCTTATCGGCTCGTTTTAAATCGCGAACATGCTATACGAGTCTTATAATACTAATTTACATTGGTAAAATTAGTAAAAATGGGAAGATGAATTTGGAAATCACTCGTATTATTAACTCTCGGACGGCGGGCCATGGAGAGAGCCACAGTCTTTATGTAATTTTGGATCACGATTGACTAAGGCTTCGCTCTGTTCGAGGGTTAATAATTAAAGATCAAAGCGAAGCTTTCAAAATAACAAAAATAGAAAAAGAATTTCATTGCCTGTTATTGATGCTTCCTGTGCTAAACTATTTCAAATCCATCCGTCAGTTGGTATGCAACCGTTTCTCTTTTTATCACAAGTGTTTGCACGGTCGACGGCGATACGCGCGGAAACGCGATAAATCAAAAGATACAAGGTTTAAATATTTCATTGGCGAAGAAAAATTTCGTCGAAATGAACGAAGGACGCCTGTGTGTTGTGCAGCGAGCTTCCTCGAATCCGCGGATCGTTTTATTATTCCACGGTGCGATTCGCAAGCCTCATTGCAGTGCGTCGCATCGCGTTTGTTAATCGCCAGTCAACAACGCCCTATCGTGTTTTAGCTCCGTGAATCGTCGGTACTTTTTCAATACATATTTTATTGCGTTTCACCGTCACTCAACCGCGCGTTACCCATGAATCTTTCATTCATCGACGGACACGCGTATCCGATCAGTACCGAGGCCTTGATCCGCCATCGGTGAATGCAATTAAACACAGATATCAAGATATCCGGACAAGATTTCGCGAGATATTGTTCCGTAACGTATGTTGTGCCGGCGCGAAAGTTGTTCGCCAACACCTACGAGCCGACGATTTGCATACGCGTTGAAATTCGCGTAACACGCGTGTGTAATCGCGAGTCAACAACGCCTATCGCGGTTACTGCACACGTTCGTCCACTGTCCTCTAATACGTTATTGAGCTTTTTATTTTTCATAGAATATCTTTCAGTAACCGTCCCGTTATTTCATTAGCATTCAATTAGCGATTAGCATATTTAATCAAGTTTTTCCATCGGTTCTGTCTTTCTTGTAATCAGCACATTTGCACAATTTACATATTTTCTGTTCATTCTTGTATCAAACGTGACACTGTTATAAATAGGACTTATTTCTTTATTTTATTGTTTAACCATTCCCAAGAACCATACAAAGGGGGAAGGGTAAATTTAACTTCACCAAAGCTGATTAACGGATCGGAAATTAAAAAGAGACGAGAAGAAGTGAGTAAATAAGTATGGTCGTTCGAGGAACGACAGCAACAATTCAAGAATAGTAATGACCAGATTCGATGAAAACAAAGATCGAAAAAGCGTTCGATGATCGCATCCAATGTACAGATAGCAGGGGCTTCGTCTGTCACGAAAATATCGTGTTCCCGGCGATGCGAGCGGACGCAAATTGAATTCGAAAGGTGTTGAACAGCAGCGTGGAATAATTTGCATACGCGTTGAATTTCGCGCAACGCAGTAGGCGGGCCCGGGTTTTGCGCGTCCAGCGTAATTACGCCGCTCGAAGACGGGCCATCGGTGTAATAATTGAATGACGATTGCTCGGAGAGCATAATAATCAGCCCACCGTGGCCAAAATGACTTTCACCGTGTTCCCGGTGACGAGAAACGGGCGTGTACTGTTTAACGCGTACCGTCCCATACATACGTTTCAAACTCCCTCGCCATTTACCGACACTCGGCGATGACACTTTCTTCTCGACAAACGTCGTACTTTCTACGCGTATTCCGCACACGTTGCTCCACTACTTTCGCTTCTATGCTCGAGAAATGCAAAGAATTCTTAGCCTATTTGCAGAAATGCTACTTTACATTTTAAATTTGAATTTTGCCCCACCAATTGACACGTCGTTCCTAATCAAAATATTTGATCACTGGCTCGCGAAAAAGAAAAAAGAACACGGTATAAAGATAAACTGTGTTATTTGCGTCGCGTTGTCGCACATAAACATCGTCTGCCGTCTGAAAACAGCCACGTTACTTATTTCCATTTTCCTAATCCGCTCCTCGTCGTCCTGTACTTTTCCAGATTCGAAGCGTAAATGAGAAGATCGCGCGATTAACCTTATCAGCAGACTCGTATCGATACGCAGAACAGCGCCGATGCTCGTCTACCTGTAACGTCGTATGTTTACAGGTATTTCCTTGATCAGCTCGCTATGGAACGTCGGGTTGACGACCCTTTGATAACCGAGGCGCGTTCTCGTGATTCTCGTGTCATCCAATTAGGAGACATTTTGTAATCGAAGCCGTTAATGAGCTACCCATGCTCGCGGCTCTCTAAATTGACCGTAACGAAAGAAAATGAAAACGAAGGAAATAATAAGAGAGAAAAAGAGGGAAACAACATTTAACGGTTACATACTTATAAGGAGAATCGTTTTAATGAGCTTTTTCGTCTTGATAGATCATATTATTACGAATCTTTCTGTGTGTGGTTTTGGGCGTAGTCGGTCGATAGTTTAAGAGACATTTAATATTAAATTATCGAGAGAGAGTTAATTACAATGATAAGAACGTTTTAAGATTCTTTAAAGATTAATATCGAAAATAACAGGAATGATTATATATTTCTATTTCTGAGTTGGTGTAAATATTAATTACTGTAACTGCAGAATAAGAATGTTGTATCAGTCGTAAAATCAACGACCAGAACCCATAAAACTTTATAACGTAAAATAATTTTATTTTTCTGTAATTTAAAGCTTGTACTATGTTAATTATCGTAGTCAGCTGTGATCGAGTGAAAGGAGTGAATAGCATTATTAGAGTACTGATAAGCTATTCCTTATTTGGGAAACCACTTTTCGTCATTGGAAAAAATGAAACTGAATAACTCATTGGAAAGAGGACAGCTCCGACACGAATTTAATCGCGAGCACAAATAACGCGCTAGATAAAGAACGAGGCTCGAAATCGATTCCGTATGGACAGGAGCGGGCAAAATAAAGGGGGTCCGAGAGAAAAGGCTGCGATGAAAATGGAAAAAAGTTGCCGATGCAGCACAATGCTCCAAGCGTTTGCATGCTCGTACGTAAATAACGGGCGAGCACTGTTATCTCGTCGGCTCTGTGCAATATGGAACGCGTTATCTTGCAGTCGGCTACGGAATATTGCGTTTTTATCGCAAAAAACCGCGAGATCTGCGCGGCGGGACAAGAAGTAGCGGGGCAGATAGGAGAGATCGGAATTAAGATCGATTACGAGCTTCGTCCAGAGAATCTACGATGATTTTTCATCAAAGACAATTATTGATAATTTCGTGGAATTTTGTATTTTCCTTTCAAAAAGTGTCAGACTAAAGAAGAAAGAAATCTACCTTGAATGATGGAAATGACTAATGATGTTTATTGGCTTGTTTACAGTTACGCTTGTGAAATGATAATGCTTTATCTAAATAATCGTTAATACCGTTGACGTTTATTGTTGCAACGAGTAAATTTGAGTGTGCAATTGCTCTGCAATCGATTTGGTATAGAACGGTGAAAATACGAGAGGTTGTCTGGGAATCTTATGATATTTGATTACCATTTCAGTATCTAAAGATTTTCAATTTGCAATTAAAAACGAAAAATTGAAGTTCATAATTTAAATTTTTTTTCCTGATTTTTTAACGAAGCTCTCGGATGAAAGAGGAAGCCAAAGTCTTTTTAACGATCATTCATGCAGACTACGCCACGTATCGTTCATGAATATATTTCGACTTCGGCGATCGGCTTGAAATTTTTTTGTTCGCCCGTCCGCTCGTAATTTATCGCACTTACTACGATATTCAAGGTGAAGTGACTGGCTAATTTCGTCGGTTGAGCAACGCGATCGCAACTCCTAAGAGAACGCGACTGAACAGAATCTCATTTCTGGCTGACTCCGTGAAAAAGAAACGTTAAATCGCGATTCGAACGATAAATCCGACTCGTACGTCTAGTAATCTGCTTTCAAACGCGTAATCGCTCGCGATTACTAGTGAATACGATTTTTCCAAGATCGGAACGAGGAAAAGCGAGAGGGTATCACGACCTAACGAGCAACCACTCGCGTGGATAAAACCGCGATATTTATACATCAGGGAAATGCATAAATGCATCGTTCGTGAATCGATAGCCACCGTTCGAGAAAAGAGCAGGGACACGGATGCAGAGAAATAATCAAAACGAATCTTGATCGATCACTGTGAAAGAATGTGATGAATTTGAGGTGCGGCATCAAAGATCTCTGCCATTTTCGCCTTCTGTCACGGGTCTATTCGACTACCGCGCGATTAATTCTGACGCTAAATCGATGAAATTTAGATTATAAAGAGAAGAATTTCAGAAGCGAAGATGGAACAAGCTTTGTCAAAGTCACGATGCTTCGCGATTGCAACTCTTGGCTCGGATTCAATCATGAACAAACGGAATTTTCATGATGCATTCACAGAAACTGACCGACGTATGGACAGCATGAATGTTTGATTCTTAATAGAATTGCAAAATTGAATGGTTTCAAATGGGTTGATTCTTGGAAGCTCGCAATACACTTTCAATAAAAGGTACTTGTCTTCGGTGCATTCAACGTTTTGATGGATTACAGGATATAAAGTGTAATCGTGGAAGAATAAAATTGAACGAATGTGTGCTGATAAGAAGATACACGGTTATCGATCCCTTATCAGTTTTGCATTGATCTCGAACAAAGTAATATTTCACTGCTTGGAATAATTGTAGAATAAATTGCTTTAATGACTCGTGTTGAAATAATCCATTTTTTTCTGCTTTAATTATTCCTGGAAATAGTAATTTGTTGACGCTACATTTATTAATACTGATACGTTCGCACGTTTTAACAGATAAATCTTATCATTTTATGTATTTCTTCTATAACGTATATTATAAAATTACTTGTTTGCAGAGTTTCTATAATGCACACTATAAAATTACTAATTCCCAGGGATTCTGTAATGCACACTACAAAATTACTCATTTCCAACGTTTCTATAATGCAAGGTACCAAATTACGAATTGACATAGATACAAATAGACCGAAAAGCAAAGTAAATTCATGAGTATATAACACCTGGCATCAAAATGTTGAATACACATTTTTATCACATTTTTCGTTCCTGTCGTTCCCTATATAAAATATTTAAAGAGCTGCCATATCGATCGTTCCAAATAATACATTTCAATTCCACGAATACAAACAATCTCTAAAAAGGGATTCAGGAAGGTTCTATGAAAAATTTAATTCTCATCCCAGCTGAGATTTCGACGGGAGAATATTTAAAGGAACGTTCCGAAGGCGTAACTTGCACGAAGACTGCAGTTGAGCGGAAATCGTTCCTAAATATTGAAATGTATTCGCGACCGAACGGAGAATAGAAATGCACGATTTTCATCGGCTCTCAAAAGATCTGACGTCAAGGCTTAAATATTAAAGAGGAATAATATCGGTTGGCGTGCAAGGAAAGACGAAAGCGTGGATGTTACAATGAATGAAAACGCGCGTCCTTGATTTTATATTCCTCCGAGTGTCGTTACGTTTCCTCTCGCGCCATTTTCTGTGTTCACAGTGAAAGTTTCTTGAACGAAAACGAAAGTGAAAACACAGATTTTCATGTGTTGGGCGCCTGGATGTGTCCACTCTGGGAAATCCCATGAACGTGGCTCGTGTTACCGCCAGATCCATTTCCAACCACGTTCGAAACGATCGGGAACAGAAATATTCGGGTTGGAAAAGAAGAAAATGTACCTAGAGCTCGAATTACCAGAGGAGAAGTTTTTCACGAAGCTGTAATGAAAGTGTGCTGCAGCCGAGCTAACATTCCGTTTCTGACCGAAAATAAACACTCCTAACCCTCCTTCCACCCCTGACCCTTCTTGGCTAAGTAACCGAGAAATTCTGCCTCTCCTTTGCTCCACTGAATCCATGAATTTGAAAAATTTGCACCAGTCACTTGGAAAAGGAAAACCGAGAATACTTCTCGTGCAAAATAATTTAATCCCACTGAGAAATTCAAACCTACACCCTCGTATTTTTCTGATAGCATAAAAAATTTCGTATATTTCTAAATTTTAAATTAGCAACACGCGTAGTTTCAAGCTGTTGGAAGATGAAAGAACATTTTTCCTTCTTTTTACCCTGCATCAATGGATGGTATATCATTGTGGCACGGTTGCATCCTGTACTTTTTCACGTTCCTCGAGGATTAGGCACACAACGTGCAAGTACAGTACCGTATACGCCGTCGTATACCTGGCTCTCGTCCGAAGCAAATCTTTGGGACCATTAATAATATCGCCGGCGCAATTATCGGGCCAGCTGCTACGTTCCCTCGAGGCCCGGTTCGGTCTTCACAGCAGGTATACATACGTACGTGGCTAGAGAACCCATCTTGTGTACGTGTGTACGTTTTCCAGCCAGGTACGTAGCTACAGACCCCTAGAACCCTTAATTTCTGTTATCTCATTGCGGTTCGCCGCTCGGAGACCGCTCTAAAACAATCCCGCTCGTGTTACTTTCCAACGATACCTTGGAATTATTACGGAAGAGACTGTGCTTTCGAAACCGGTCGATTTTACGAGTACCCGAAAATTCTACTACCGAACAGAAAAAAATAAAAATAAAGGACCAGAGAGATTTTCATCGAGGTAAATGTTACGTAGACGTAGAGGCACGCTTGTGTATTAAACAGGGACAGGATCGGTCGCTTGTAAAATTTTACACCCGGCCATTATTGGCTACCATTTTCCTAGTAATTATCTTTTTATTGCGTTACTCGATCATCGAACGATCGCCTTGTCTATTTATTAGACTCCCCGCTTGGTTCGAGCGTTTTTATACACAGATCCCAAGCGACGGTTAACGCTGTTCGATCGGCCGGATATATCGACTCGTAATAATACTTCCTGTTGTTGGACAGGGAATAAAGGAAAACTCTTCAGGTATTCCCACGGTGACCGCCGTATCTTTGTACGTACAGTAGCCGTTCGATAATTCGTCGCCCTCGGGCCTCGAGCGGTGGACCTTTCTAGGGAATCATCGAGCGGCCACTTTAGTAATATCGATACAACTGTAGCAAGTTTGCGTTCAATTCGACAATTGACCGTCTACCGGTTGACGAATGTATGTACATCATTTCGCGGCCGCAATCTCGTGCCTCGTCAATTCATTAATTAATCGGTGGACAGACCGCGTCGCGCTACGCGTCGCTCGCTGCGTTGCTCGCCGCCAATTACCGGCACATTGTCGCGCATAAATCATTAGCAAACGTGACGCTTCCATAATTCGGTTAATTTGCACTGTTTTTGCAACGTCTCGCCGCTCTGCCTCCTGCTCTCTCTTTTCTATATTCACTTATAGTTGATCATTATTTCGGGGATCGGTGTCTACCTAGAAACGTTATTATTATTTTTTAGGACTATCTTTTGAAACTTTAAAATCATTTCATACCCCACCACAGTCGTTAGATTAGTAAAATAAAATCGTTTCTAGCATTGAAAGATCAATTATTCTGCTTTTCGACGAATCAAAAAATATATACATAAACGATTTTTATCAACCGCGCGGAACGATAAAAATCTGCGACGGATCAAGACATGTTTACACGTTATCAAACCGACGAGACAAGAGATTTCGACTATTGTCCCCGGGATTTCTTCACGGATTTATATAAATTTTACGAAGACGCGTCATTCTACTTGACTTTGTCCCATCGGTTATCATAACCGACGGATTACCAGACGCGAGTATTGATAATCAAGTTTGATAAATGTGTATTTAAAAACAATGAGCTAGCATCCGTTTTTTTATTTTATCGATTCGACGAATGTCCCAATTCTAAAGATATTTATTGATCCTTAAACTGTCAAAATTCCTATATAAATTCTGCTTATGAAAAACAAGCACGTGTATGTACGTAAAAAAAGAAGGAAACATAAATTTCACTGTTTAATTCATCGCAGGATTAATCACGCCGCTTTCACCAAAACCGCTAGATTCATCAACGGTTCATATTCGGGAAGATTTATAAAATTTTAATTTTAGGTCTGAGTAATAATTGACTCGGCTCTACTATTCAAGGGTTAAATAGGTCGTGTTTCATTTCTTTTACTTATACGTCACCTTTTTCGTGTTACGAGCGTACAGAAAGGGAAAGAACCCCTTATGGAGGGAAAGAAATCGTGAATGACCGAACGTGTGCAAAAGAGTGAGTGTTAATAAATCGGCCGGAAACATAGAAGCTGATGCGTGGCTGGAAAGAACGAGCCCGAAATGCCACGCAAACGTTGCTTCGTGTCTATCACGGCTTATCGAGATGCGTGTGAGTCAGTCATTAATAAAAAGGGTCGCAATACAGTGTGACGGTGAAAAAGCGAAGGGCTCGAGGTATCGATCAAATAACCATCGTTCGCCATGTGGAAAGACACTACCCGTGAAGTGATTTCCATTTCTAATAGGGTAGATATATTTAACACTACAACTACCCGCATCTGACGCATGCTTATTTTTAAATTAAAAATAATGTCACTGAAAGTGTACTTCTTAAAATAGAAGAAAAAATTATTTTATGGAAAGCAGTAGGTGTCCCCTCTTAATTATCATGGAAAATAATTGAATCAGGAGATAACGAGCAATTTATGTTACACGATTTTCTCTCGAGATATCACAGCTAGTTTCGTTTTTAATTTAAAACGTTTCAGTGCGAGAAATGAGTACACGAAGCATGTATTACCCGCTAAAAGATAATACATGCGCGTACATTTGTTACGTGTCCAACATCCCGTTCGTTCAGGAAGTTTCGTATCGAATTTATCAAAAACACGACGGGAAGCCTGTTATAAGATGATAGACCAAGGAGAAAGTGAACCAACATACACCGTTGATTTCGACAAAAATTCACCCATTACCTACATGACCGTTTCATTGTATCTTTTCTGAAGAAGATAAACTAAGAATTCACGAAATACTTGAATAAGAAAAACTCAAAGGTGTATAATTTAAATTAATTTCATTTCAAATAATCCATTTGCTTTTTAGTTTCTTCTGAATTTTACAAATTATGCAATATCTATTACAAAAATCTAAAACTGCGTGTAAACTGTTCCACGCTTGCTATGTAATCACCTCGTAAAAATTTTAATTAAAAGGAAATTTTTTTATGAAACGGACAAAGGTAATCTTATCTACATAATATCGTGAATATCTATCGTTCTAAAATGTAAACTGCTTATCGAGAAGGTTACCTAATTCGAATAAAGTATCGTTGAAATTATTTTTAAAATTCGATTCTAAATGAAGAAAAATCATACTCTTCGCGTGTTCCGCGGATATCGAATTCTTAAAGCGTCATCGAGACACGTACGGTTTGCAAAGGTGAAATTTTGATCCGTGCCGAACGTTTCGAACTGCGTGTGGATTTTTGTAATACATTGTCGTAGTGGCGTAGGAAAAAGGAACGGCCTTACGTTTAGGCTGCGTTTTAGAGTGGCTCGCAATAGTGTGCATCACACGTACGTACACGAATCGATGCACTTGTGTATGTGCTGCACAGACCGATTTATTGATCACACGCGTCGCACGCAATATATGAGGCGCGTGAGTGCGTGTCGCAACGGACTACGAACTTTTAACAAATTCCGTCTACGATCTGGCCTGACATGTGCACAGACAGTTGGGTCGATGCATTAGCATAAAATCGAAGGGAAATCAAAATTTCAACAACAGCTAGAAACGGAACTCGAAAATTATCAGATCGCTCGATAAATAAATTTGTTAACACCTCGACCATTCGATAAGATTACAATTCTAATTATTATGGGTTCGAATGGATAATATTTTTAAACGAAACTTTTCATTTCAACATTTCTCTAATCAATCTAATAAAATTGAAATATAAAAAGGATTAATAGTGCACCTTTAGAGAAGCAGAAACAGAATTCGTTAAAATTTATTGTTATTACCGAAGCTTATCTACGAAGGTGATCGAGAAAAAAAAAGGTTTTAAATTTTGAATCGTATAATACGATAGGAATAATCTGGGGTATGAATACCGGTTTGAAGAGCAAATTGTATGCCGGTTGAATGTAATCAGAGCGAGACCGTTAATAAATGACGCTCGAAGAAATGGTTAATAACGCGGCTGACAAAGGCGGGTAGGCAAGGCGACAAACAAATTAACAAGCAAGTCATTCGACGATCACGATCAGCAGGCTTTGCCCGTTGTTACAAATTGCGTACAATTCGAACGTGTTCGGTGCAACGATACCAGAAAAGCCAGTATGCGGTTATCGTACTGTTCGCATAAATCGTGAGAAACGCGAAACCGCGATGTGTATTTTAATATCAATTGCAATTCAGTGAACTGCAACAGAGTCGCGTGAAACATTCGTTCGGCATCGAGGAAAAAATGAACGGAGAGCGATTAATTTAAGATACCGGGGGACAAAATAAAAGAAAACAATGACGAAACCGATGATTTTCGCGCGTTCTCTTTCGATCAAGACCCCGTACGTAATTTCTATAAAAGCACGACTACGCAGCGAGCAGGGACGGCGTAGTTAACGACGTGGGCCGTGGTCGATCGTGCAATTAACTTTAACGAACGGCGGCCTTGCGATTAAACTTAATTAGTATCGCGGTAATAACTCGTTAATAATCAGCCGTGTCTATACCGTTCGTTCGTGCACGTGCACACACGTGCGTTCGAACGCTTCGTTTCGTGGCATGCATGCGTGTTTCATATTTACGTGACTACGTGGACCAAGCGGAGGTACAGATCGAGGATGGCTCGACACGGTTGGACGTTCAACTTTTGGAAGACGCCTACCAGCACAATCATCACCAACAATCGTAATCAAATTAAGAAAATCACGAAATTTATCATTCACTCCGGTCGTGTCCATGGCGGCACGTTTTTCTCGAGCTGCGATACGACAGTAGCCAAATGGTATACGTTATATTATACTTGATGGAGGATCACAAAAAATCACCAGAGAGGTTCCGTTTCGCGTTTCGGTTGGTTTCTTCTTCTTCACTTACAAAGAGACGAGTACTCATATCCCATTGGTGTGTTCCAAGGAAACACACGTCGGAGCGTTACCATTGAGGAAACTCGAAGCGCGTATAAACAGAGACAGAAACGTTCGAAGCGTAGAACCGGCACTGACTGAATGATTGACCGACTGACTGAATGGTTGGCTGGTTGACTGGCAGACGCACGCTCCTGTCGCGAGTCTACCGGCAAAGCCACTACGTTCCTCCTTCTTCGTCCGCGTTTCCGTTTTCAGGATTTTTCTTTTCCTCACACTCTCGGATTATGTTCCGCGTCTCTGGAGGAACAACCGCTGTCCTTCCGGTTTCAGCACGCACAAAGACAAACACTTCGTGTGCGTTCGCCGCATCAACCGAGAGGTATAGGTGGTCTGTCAGCCGCTATAGCTGCCAGATAGGTAGAGATAAACAACGAGGTCGTGTGTGTGTGTGTGTGTGTACGCGCGCGAGGCAGCGAGGAGATCGAGCGAACGAGCCAAGGCACCGCGCTGCGATATATCCCGGATCGTACTTGGACCACGGAGCTGACGAGCAAACGTAAAAACGTGCACTACCGTCTCTCTCTCCCGGCTGCGACGAGCGAGGCGGTTAGAAACATCGAGCACGAACCTGATTGCGGGGCGGCGCACCGAATTATGGGCCGCTATGCGCTTTCGGCGGCTTCTCGCTCCCTCTCCTCCGTCTACGTCTCTCCTACTCTCGCCTTTCGTCCTCCCTCTTGCTCTAACTCAGCTTTCATCCCCACCATCCGACTGTTGACTTGCCCCCACTTCTACTCACTCTACTCTCCCCCTCGTAGGACGTAACTACTCAACTCTCCCCACCATCGACGGACACATTGCTAGAGCGCGCTATAGTTACCCTCCCCTCCACTGTTGAGTATTGGCGCGGGCAGTAGCATTGCCCCTTGCGTCTGACTCTAAAGCTCTCACGCGAGAGCAACGTTGCCACCTTACGGCGTAGCTGCGGGGATGATGGACGTCGCGTCGCGTCGCCTCGCGTCGGATGGCCGCGAGCCGCCAACGCACTCGCTTGCGCCGCGTCGACATCCTTCACCGTCTCGCTCGGTACAACACGCGTGCTTTACGATGCCATCCTCGCCTCTTCCGACCGGAAATCCCGCTATGCGACGCCCATCGCGCGACACCACGCGCTGTCTGACGATCCTCTTCGCGGTTGATCGATGATCGGATAATGCGCTACGCTTTCAGGTAGAAAGGGTTGCGCCCGAGGGGTGAGATGACTTTCGATGAACGGATCGACAGGGAAGTTTTCAGTATTAGACAAAGACGAGTAAATAGAAAGGGTGCTGAATGAAACATTGATCTTCTTAAGGAAGACATTTGTGATCGATGCAGAATGATTTTTTAAGTATCGTTCTTCTTGGATTTCAACGATTACCGCTCGAAAAGAGTGACTTCCGATACTAACCACCAGCACGCAGCACTGCATAGCGATCCTCTTCACGCTACGGGCACGTTGTTTAACGATCAATAAAGTTTGACCAGGCCATAGCTATTCGTCTAAAGTAGGCGCATCTTTATCGAAAGGTAGGGGTCGTTTCAGCCACCTCCGTGTTATCACTGAAGGTCGGTAAAGAGAGCTCTTCAGGGAAGGGTGGAATCGCAAAGAGGGTAGTTTCTCTCGCGTAGAAAACTGCAGACTATTTCCTCTTTCGCGAGACGGCTTTCTTTCGTCGCGATTCTTTCACCCTCCGTCAGATGTCGGGGTGTTTCGCGGGTGATTGGGGTGGTAGCCGCACGATACCACTCGCGAAGCGCCACGAGTTTCAAATACCACTGCCCCAAATAGGTTTTAAGTGAAATTTCGTATTCGTTTATGAACTGAAACCACGAACATATGTTACGTTCTACTAATTGCAACACCGTGTAATTAGTCTAGTTTTAGTCAGCTTAGCCCGTGGCATTTGGCGTAAGTTAATAACGAGTAATTAAACAAATGCGTCGCTCTTAATGACTGCTTGGCGGTAAACAGCTTAACGACATACGCATATCGTCGTTTCGAAACTGGCTTCGCGCAACGGCTTCCACGATAACGAAGCTACGTTGAACGATAAGCGAAACGATTCGTTCGTAACGCAATTTGTTTCAATTGTTCTGTCACATGCCGTTCGACCACTCGGAATTGAAACGTGTCATAACAGGAGTAACGTCGCGCGTCGTTTCAAGTTGGTATGCCGAGATTGTCCCCAATTCGAATCTATGGCTTGGATGACAAATGAATTAACATTTGCCGTTAGGTTTTTTTTAGACCCACTCTATTTTGCGCACAAATCTTTCACTACTTATGGGATATACAGTAGCCGCTCGATAATTTACCGCCAGCGTGAATCTGGAAGCGTCAATTGGCCGCATGCATTCTTTCTAACCATCTGTCGGGCCCTCAGACGCAACTGTCGCAATGTATGCAATTGCAGCAAGGTCATCCCTTGACACCTAGACTCCGCGATCCCGGAAGATCCCCGGCGCATCTCCACCGAGGTGCTACTTACTCATCGATCTTCGATAGAGGCGGATCATTTCTGACTTAGTTGACGATGATCCATTGAAAGTGTTCGTGATGCACGATCGGGACAGGAATGATCGGTGAACGGACACGTAACCACGTGTCTGGCACCCTCACGCCAGTCGAGAAAGGCGCGTGTTGACGCGCCGCAGCGTAGCTCGCGTGCGCTGGCGCATGTGATCGATACTCAACATCGCCGGGCTTTTCGCGTCCCCGCGCGACGTCACGACACAAGAGCCGAGTAACACCGACAAAGGACGAGGCCGACCGAGACTGGCCGAGGTAGCGCGAGCCGCGGTAGCAGCAGCCGTCGACGCGAGCACGGCCCCAACCGTCACCGTCGTTTCGACGTCGTGCACACTTTCTTGCCGCCGATCGTCCACGCGGAAATCAGTTCCCGTCACGAGAAACCCCGTTGCTCTTGGACGGCTGCTTGTCACACGGTCTGGCTCGATACACGGTGAACGCGAGCCGCGCGCGAAAGTGGTCCGAGTGGTGTGTTCCTCTCTTGACTGGAAAGGACGCGTTACGAGTACTCCGGGTCGAACAGAAACTGGTAAGTATGTTCTGATCACCTGTCTACCCTGAACTTTTATCCAAAATTCAATTCGACTGTGTGTCTCTTTCGAATCGTCTCATGTATTCCAGGCTAGAGCAATCCTTTCCTTGTACACTGCAATTTGAAGAAATTAATTATCTGTAAAAACAAAGCGACGTTATCGTTGCGATGCTCGATGAGTGGATCGACGCGTCTGACGGTCGATCTGACTCGTGACGGTACATCCTACTGTCACGTAACATGGTTCTTTTTTTATAGAATCGCTTAGCGAGATGTAGAGGGAAGACGAAGGGGTGTCTGAGATAGGGTTGATTTTTTTTCTGTAGAAAAATGACGGAAATAGTCAAGTGTCTCTGGCGTGTCTGACCAGTGACGAGCCGCAACCCCTTTAGGTCGCAGCGCAGCTGAGCTCGACCGGGCGCGACCCACAACCCTACATTCGCGGTCTGCGGCGTGACCTAACCTCAACTCACCCCACCTTGGGTGAGCTTCGTTGCCACCCTCTCTCCTTCGATAGACTGGCGCGCCGGGGACGACTTTACGCACCGGTTTATCGTTTGATTTTACGCCAGTTAACGCGTCGTTTCTTTCGCTCCGAGGACGTTCCTTGCTGGTCCGCGATCCGCATTTCGATATCACCGTCAATTTACGGATCAACTTGTCAAGGTAACGGTGCACAACAGCCATAACATTCGAACAGTCTGACCTTGGCAGAGTGGAGTCCGCGTCAATCACTATCAACTGACATTACGCCTCCCGGTTGGGGATACCTTAATTAAGGACAGTCAATTGGACGTACAAATATCGGTCACGCTATCGTTACAATGATTACGACGATGTGTGAATTAGTCGGGTGTGAATTTTCGCGATATTTTGTAATACGTATTATTTGTTTTAATAAATACAGCATGGTGATTGTATTTGAAATTTAAGGGCTGTCATTGTGTAACGATTCATGGAAGCACAATAATCATTCCGTTCCTCGATTTATAACGTAATACGATGATCGTGTTAATAGGATTTCGCGAACGCGAGCGATGGAGAGGAAAAAATGTAAACTTTAAAGGACGTCGATGAAACGTTGGGTATATCGCGAGCTGGGACAACGCGGCATATAACACGTGTAGCTGTGTCAAAATTGCTTGATTCACTAAATTTAAATCGAATTAACCGGCGCAACGTATGGCAACGGCGTTGCGCCAGTGTAATACCATGTACCAAAGTCTGCGAAAACTGTAGATTCGTTTTTCGACATCCTTCGTGCAAAAAACACATTTATGACATTTTCATGCACCGTTGATCTACATTAAATTACTTCATCCCGAATAGTTTCAGCCGATCAACCATCTTCTGCCAAGCGTTTCAGAGTCTGGGGTAGATTAAAAACGATGACGT
Source organism: Osmia lignaria lignaria (assembly GCF_051020975.1). Lineage (NCBI taxonomy): Eukaryota > Metazoa > Arthropoda > Insecta > Hymenoptera > Megachilidae > Osmia > Osmia lignaria. Next base: position 8,684,029 of record NC_135035.1, read on the forward strand.
TAACCACTTGCCTCTGTTTACAGAGTCACTCGAAACATTCAGCGAACCACGAGATCTTCAGCCGCCACTCTGCCGCTACTTCCGGTCCGTCCATCACCGTTCCGTCTCCGCCAGCCGCGAAACATCGGATCGAGAGAAATCGAGGAAAAGGATCTCGCGAGGAGGTGATCGCGTGGCAAGGGGTTAGTGAAAGCAGTAGAGTCGTGTCGTGAGGGGTCCAAGAAGCGTAGCCTTTGGGTGTGATGTGGTGGAGCCCCCCGGGGGGCCGCGGGGGCAGGAGGTTCGAGGCAGATCGGTCGTGAGGGCCCCAGGCACGGCTCGGTTGCCCCGCGGCGAGGTCGCCGGAGGGGCGGAGGAGGAGGTAGGATGGTGTGACCTCCGACGTTATCCCGCCCGACGCGGAGGTGGTGCTGGAGGTGGCGGAGGCGGTGGTGGAGGAGGTGGCGGTGGAGTCGAACAGCTGCTGCTCGACTCGGAGGAGGAGGAGCTGACGGCGATGTCGAGGCAGCTTCGCGGTGAACGGGACCACGTGAGCCGTTGCGACCTCCGAGAACAGCGCGACCTCCGCGACCTTCGGGACCTGCGCGACATCAGGGATCTGAGGGATATCAGGGACCTCCGGGACGTTCGAGACATTAGGGACGACAGGGAGAGACACGGTTCCGGCAGACACCATCGGGACGAGTACCTGGATTACGATCACCATCCCACCGCTGCATCCACCTCGGCACTTACCAACAACCCGGTGAGTCTGATTGCTGATCGATGTGATTGATGAAACGCATCGATCTTACGAGGGTTGATAATTATTTTCCTCTGATTTTCATGAAACTTGGAGACACATCTTTTTAGTCTCAAGTGTTATATTTTTACTCCTTCATGGACAGTACTGTAAGGAACGATTGGCACGAGGGGGTGATAATATAGATACTGTTATCGGGGTAGGTTCAAAGAAGATCCGACAGAGAGCAAGCAAAAGAGTGTCACAAAAGGGTGGGTTGTTTAATTCCGTCTCGAGGCCAAGGTTTCGTGGTGAGGTAACGAAAGACTGCGGTTATCAAACGGTCGCAGTTACATATCGAATTCAATAAAATTTATGTAACTCATTGGTTGCGTAGAGAGTTTACGAAAGGGAACGCAAGATGAATTGTACGATAAATGCATATGATCTATGTGCACGTACATAGATTTATCTATTATCACTCTAAGACAAATTGCATCGTGTTTAACCGTGTTATCTCCTACGACTGATAACGAGATCTTTGAACCTTTGCAAGAAAAAAATGCCGAACAATGCAAATAAAGATAATTTCTACTTTGAAGATTCCAACTTACTCATCACAAATCTGTCCTTTCTATGTAAAGAAGCAATATTACAAAATTGGAGGTTATTTGTATGATAAAAATTCACTTTGAATTTCTCCGAGACATTTCTATTGGGTAAAAAGAGGGTGATGGATGTTGCAGAACGCGTCGTCAGGTATGAAAATTTCAGGGGGCAATAACCACGCGTTCCGGAAGCTTCGCAGAAAGCTTCAAAAGAGAAGTCTCGGTACAAATCGCCATTTGAAATATTTTTCCCTTAATATTTCGCCCACTCTGTATTGCGTAAGATTACCCGACGGAAATTCTATTTTCTATATGGCACACGATTCGATGCTAATTTTGTCGTAATTTATACCATCGAAGGTATTACGTCCACGTCGTTTGCGCAACGGCACGCAATAATCCGCCGAATGCAAATGCTGACTTGCCCAATTGGTGTTAATTTATCATTTACAATCGAATAAATGAAACACAACGTGATAAGAGAAGAATATTAAAATTAAAACAAAAAAACAATTCTAGTTTATATTTGAACGACCTACGTGTCTGACACGTAACGCAGAGAATTCTAGGAAACTAGTTCACCAGGAGGGAAAGTCTATTCGACTTGCTCCAGAAAGAATTGAATACCGCAGGAACGAACGGTTGAACGAAAGAAAATGAAAGATGGACGACGTGTCTGATCAAAGCGTGTTCTCGTTGCTCGTCCTCCCTGATATACCCACGCTATCCTCCGTGACCACGGTCTTCATTTAGCTCCTCTGCATCTTTCATAGGGGCTAGTTCGTAGAAGCGAACACCGCAGAGCATGGTCGGTGCCTCTCATTTGCAGCTGCATTCACTGGGTCGGCTGGGTTGGCTTTCTTGCCGACGCAATCGCGCATCCTCTCGAGGGTCAGAAGTGCTAATGAGACAGACACGAGAGATGATGGGGTAGAAAATGGAATCGAGCCTCTTTGGAACGCTTCTTTTTTAGCGCCGGTGAACAGTGGCGTGATGCACAGGAGAGACACAGGAAACTGGGCCACGTTTTGTTCGCCAAGGTCGATCTGAAAAGATTTTAATAGCGTTACTCGGTTCTACCCGGTCCCACGACGAGGACCGACCGAGTGTCGTTGAAGTAACCCCACGCTCGTTTCGGGCAACGAGTTCGGAAGCTTTTAATTATCCTTCGTAATGCAGCCAAATCGAATGCAGTTTTGCAACGAACTTAAAAATGAAAAAGAAATTCATTGGTCTGTCACTTTGTACACGCGATTCTATAAACATTTAAAATAACGTGAAATAAAACACGTTTCACGGGTGACAATTTTAAACTTGCCACTCTCTTTTACGATTCTGTATTTTATTTAAAAAAAAATTCAATTTGGACAGGCCCATTGCGAGGATTAATTGTAACAGGCGCAGAGGCAATAAAGAGACATTAATGAATTGTATTACCTTGCAAGCTGTCCGCGCGATGATGCAAGAAAATCAACCTGGACACACATTGAACTGATTTATTCGTTTACTTTCCATTCGGTATGGAAATCAGTTTACAACATGTTGCTCATTACGCGTGCCAGCTCGCTCGAAAACAGACTCGTTTAACGTCCAGAATTATTAACATTTACGAAACAGCAAATATTTGCATTAACTGTAATCGCTTTACAACCATTTCGTTGACATTTTGACAATAATGTGAGACCAATGGTGACAATTTTTTTTCTTTTTTAATTGTCATTTAATTATTCTGTTATATTAAATTCGAGGCATTGGACGATCTTCACGCCAGCCAACGTGTTAATCGATATTCTTTTGCATGGTTCCGGTATCAATCACCAAAGTATTTATCACCTGGGGTTCCTCTGTTATCTCGATCGCGTCCGTGTTCCACGCTTTATAATCGTACACCTATAATCATGCAAATCAGCGGGCGTGCGTTAAAACACAGCTATATAACTATCGGTCCCGATAATCGCGCGAGCTTAATCGAGACTTTCCTGCACCCGTGTGTGCACGGCCAATTATCGATCATTTCTCATTGCCGGAACGCGTCGGCGTTGTTCGCGAGGCAAACGATTAATTGTAGAAATTGAAAATCATTCTTCGAAATTCATATACCGTATTGTCGTTTGGAAAATTGGGACAGCTGGGATTGCGAGCCGATAATCGATGATCGATTTCAAAATTTTCAAGCTCGATCGGAAGCGCAGGTTGATGCACCGAGCGTGCGACGAATGCGAATAAAATTTTGCATATTTATGAAAGGCGCGCATCGATACGTTACATTCATATTCAAGCCACCCATCTACGCCATTATTTACTCTCGCCGTTTTCCACTCAATTGTTAGTTGATTCCACGGAGTGCTTGGATAGAATATCATTTTCCACCTCCTGTCGCGGCCAGTGCATAATGTTGAATAAAACTTCGTTGACTAATGAATATTAACTCCATAACGAAAGAGTCTCTTATTTTGAAGGAGTTTTCCAGGGAAGAGAAATAACGTATTTTCCAACTGGTGTCAACTCAGAATTCCTCCGAGAAATATTTATAATCCGCTTCTTTTCAGTGGAAATTGCTTATTCCATGAAATCCAAAGCCGATGTCCCTTCGTTTGTCGATATTGTGTACAATCAAAGCACTCGTCGCTGAATCCCGAGATGCCTTCTCTGGCCGCAAAAATCGATCAAGTTTTCCTCGCCTGGTGTTTCAATCCAGGTTAGAAGAACCGTGACAAGGATGATCCTTGCTTGACCCAGATCCACGGCGTCGGATATATCCTGTCGCCTCGAGTGTCCCAGGACGTTTAACGAAACTGAAAATCAAGGCTCAAACGCGATATGGAAAGCGAGGCGAAAAATTGCTGTTTGAATCGAGATACCCGGTGGCCTCGTTTCAACGGCGCCTCGTCGTTCATTTCAAAGCGTGTAATATCTTTCCCCTCGTAAACGTTGAATCGTTGTGGATATCTGTCGTTGTTAAAAACTTTGCGCACTACAGACGAAGGAACACTGGCTGTTGGCATTATGCTTGTTCGCAACGCAACGTGCCCTATAACTCACGCTTTTCTTCATTAAACTCAGGGACGGGTAACCGTTAAGAAAAATAATTCTCTAGCTCGCCGGAAAATGAGAAAAATCCGGTGAAACTAACGGCGACCAGCGTCGTAGGTTACTTCGAACTTTACATAAAAATTTATGAAAAGTTTCATTATCGCAACGTATAAATTTGCAAGATCAGCGTTGCAGTAAGAATGATGAAGATTCGATTAATTTTGCCTCTAAGATAATTCGCTATCGCGAACGAGTCCTACCACCCACGCGGACCTCAAAGAAGTTCTTCGATCAGCAGATCTCATCTGGCCGGAGTCTGGGATCGATTATCGCGTACTAGATAGCCGTCGAAGTGCGTCACACGCTAAAAGATTCAGCAGCACCGACCACGTAAATAGCTCCTCCTCGGTTCAGCCTCTGCGGGCTGCATCGATCTAACTGCATCATTCGATGCAACTAGGCACGCGTAGTCGTCCGGTTCACGTGGAAACACTGCGATAAATTTTCCCTGGTGAAAAACAAAAACCGTTTCATCGTTGAGAGGGTAGACGCGGTTGCTCGGAGCGTCGATCGATATCAGCTCGACGCGTGTAGGCAAACGAGGAGAGTTCAGCTCGAGGAGTTCGTCAGGCTAGTGGGTCTTCGATGGTTGCACGGGTCTCCAGACCCGGTTCCATCGAATATAGGTCAGTGTACAAGGCGGCAGGAGCAAAAGAGCAGAGCAGACTTTTAGCCGTGAGCACGGCACGATCGTCCCGATGCGAGCCGGAGCGTGCTGGCCCGTAGTCTGCTAACGGCCAAACGGGTTTGCACAGGCGTTCCCTTCCTCTTTCCTCTTTTTTTCTTTATCCTCCCGTTTCCTTTTTGCCGACGAAAGGATTCCTCCTTCAGACGTGTCTTTCGCTCGGATAGGACCGCTCGATTCACCGTCGAAATTATTGTTAATGGACCGCTCGTGGTGCGCTCCGCGACTCTACTACCAAACCGGTCGATCTTTTTCACCGCGATGGAATCCGCGTCTCGTTGCCTCGCGATAGTAATTAAACGTTCCTTTGTTCTAAACTGTCGCTCTACCAAATGTTAAAATCAACGAAGACCGCATATGAAGCCTGGTCAGATCACTTTACCTGTAAACACAGTGTTCCAGGATTTTCCTATGAAAAATGACATTTCTTGTTCGAAACAGAGTCGTCGATCGGGTCATCATTTTTATCCTGTCACGAAGGCCGCGAAAGATCGCTGCGATAAAGGATACAGCGACAAATTCCCTGGTCCTCCCTTACAAAACGAATGGAACGTAGAAACGTAGGTGGTGAGGGAAGAACGGAGCGGACGTGGGATAAAAAGGAGGCAAAGGAGCAGTATATGAGAGGAGGTACGGGACGTGATCGCGAGGCAAGACCCGGCCCTTTGTTGTCCTAGCCTGGTAGGCTTTCGGTCCACTTCTAGACTGTGTTTTGTTACAGCACGCCATAGTTACACTCTTTCTTTCCTCCCTCCAAACGGCGCTCCTTAAACACGTTTCTAAGCCGACGTTCCTGCGTCCTTCGTCCTCCATCGCCCTTCCTCGCCCTCGGCCTGCACGCAAACAGACGCAGCGGAGGGTTACAATACGGCTGCTAATGTAGGATCGCAGACGCTCGAAGCGAAGGACCGGGCGCGAACCTACGTCGGCGACGACGGCGATGGCTGCGTTTACCGCGTACACCTGCGGAATTAGTCGCGAAGCTGAAAAAAGGAGAAGGAAACGAGACTAGACGGCGTCCGCGCGCCTCCAAAATTGCAGAATTTTTATTTTTCTTGGAAGGGTGTTAGCTAAGTGTCGCCAGGCTGGTATTAAAAGCCATGACTTTCGGTGTCATTTGAAAACATATCCTCTAAGAGGAGATCCCTCGAGGCTCCGCGACTTCCCTTTTCCCCTGTTTGCCCTTTGGCGATGAGAAAAAAAGAAACGAACACTCGCTGGCTCGCGCACCCTCTCTTCCTTTGCACCTGATCGGACGAACCTCCGACTGGCCGCTTAATTGGAAAGATCCACGAAGATCGAGCATTGTTTGCGGACAAGAGTCGCGTGAAACACGCGAGCCAGGAATTTCTCTGGTAGTCAGTGGCCGAGTCGGCGTATATATTCGACCGGTCGATCTGTAGTTCGAGGCGTAATAGAAGTTAACGCCGTGGTTTGAGGTATTCGATAACGCCGGCGAGCGGTCTTGGAATAATTATCGGAGCGCAGGTGCCGCGACACGAGAAATTGGAGTTTCCGGTCCGTCTGGAATGCCATCCGGCTGAACGCGGAATAATACCTGCGAAGCTTTCGCACCGGTGTAAATGCAATTTTGATGTTGAGGTTTCGCGATATGGAAATAACCGCGGGAATCGTGTCTCGATTTCTTGCCTCCACGTTCGAAGGGTATATTACTTAGATAAAGGCGGACAGTTTCGTTGAAGATTCTTATTGAACGAGATAGCAACGACGTTACATTGCTTTTGGGCTAAAAATATATCCTCTGATATCGGGGAACCGTACGAAAGTTGTTTTAGAAATAATTCTTCAGTATATTAATCCTTTGCGCTAAACGTGCACACCACGTTTGAATAAAACGAAAATTTCAAACTTTAATAAATTAAACTTGTCAGTGATTAGTTTTTCATCGTCGATAGCGAGCTGTGTGTATTATTTAACGTTATTTCCTCGTTGAAAAAGCATATAACTCACGGGATAAACTCACCGTCACGTCTCACTGAACTTCCGTTTGCTCCCTGCATCGAACGATAAATCATTACTCTCGCCTTGGACTGGGTTATTGGTGGATTAGTTGCACAACGCTGTTTATTCCTTTTATTTCTCTTCGTTCTATCTGTACGATAGTAACGCGAGGGCAATTAAACTTATTTACGTAGCACGGTATCGATATCGAGCATCAGAAAGCCTAACTACGCGTGGGATTTAAAAAAACAATGGTCTAGGAATCGATAATTAATTCATCCCTCTTATCACGCTTCGATACCCATAATATCGACCGTAACTATTCTCGACACTAGGTAATATTAGGTCGTCCCATAAGTTCGTGCCTTTTTTTATATTCGCGTACGGAATAAAATATTGAATCCGCTTTTAAATATTTTTTTTAGAGACATTACGACAGGAGTCGATGAGATGACCTAATAACAATTACCGTTTCGATCATCCAATTCCAAAAATACTCGATTTCCTTTTAGTCATTCGCGGTTGGCACGAATAAAGGATGATCTTTGCGGTTCGCGTGATACACCGAGCATCCTGATACAATGACAAATGAAAAATAAAATGTAAAAGTAATGGAAGTAGAGGAGGGAAGTTAACAAGGATCGAGACGATAGATGGACAGGAGAGAAGGAGACGGAAAGAAGGAGGACTCGAAGGATCCTTACGTAAAATATCGCGCGGCTATCCGCAGGACGGTCGGCCGAATATTATTTCGCCTCGTAAAGATCCTGATGAGCGTCGGCCCGGGATTATTTAATGACGCGTGTATCTTCGCGTCGGTGCACGAGGCTCGTTCCTGGCAGGTATAAAGGTATAAAGGTAAGTAGGGTGAGAGACGAGCGACGTCGACGGGGGAGGGTATGGCAAGTCCGGTCAGGTATGCCAGTGCTCGGCCAGTTACACACCATCGAAAGATTTACGCGTGTATGAGTGGGTGGAGAGAAGAGAGAATCGTAGATGCAAGCCGCGCAACCGTAGCTGGACGAGCCTCGAGGTCTTCACGACTTGAAGCTCGTAGCAAATGACAGGGGATCGGGAGGGCTAACTTTCCGTCCCTTTCTATCCGCTAACCATCCTCCAAAGTGTCCGTCCAGAAGTCTCGTACCCTCTCTCTTTGCCCGTCTGTCCGTCTCTTTCAAAGGGAGAGCAGAGTTCCTTTCTCAGGTAAATCGAAACAGGTACCACTCCGTGGCCGACGTTTTTACCAATACCAACACCGTGCTATCCTGCCGAACGTCGATCCACGGATAGAGAAAGATTTTTAGGATGGATGAGGGGGCGTTTTTCGGTTCCACCCGCTCTCGAACGTTGATTTTTACCGTGTGTTTAACGCTTATAGAGGTACCTCTGCTAAAAATACGTAGAACGCAGACTGAGACGCGTTCATCTACTCTCCTACCTGTGCGAACGTATTCTCACGGAATGCACAGTGTTCATTCGCTCAATTATTCTTAGAGATCCCTTTTTTCGGATCTCCATGCGATGACATCAATTGAATTCCAGGGATTTCTGAAATAATTACACGAGGGTATAAATTATGGGAACTACGAGCAACTTGAATTTTCTCTCCAATTACTTCACCTGTCTCTCATACTTCCGATCGTTACGTTCGATGCACAAAGTCCATGGACACGCTTCGATTGCCTCGAAAAACGAAAAGAAAGAAACTCGACTATAACCCTGTGTACCTCATTTCAAGATTCCACGGACGCTTTATCATAGGAAATCTTCGTTCGCCCTCTTTGCTCGCGGCCGGGAACACAGGGTTCGGGGATGGCTACCTGACGCGTTCAGGGATGAAGGATCTTTGAAAGGATCTCCGGAGAAAAGAGAAACGCAGAAGGTGGACATTAGTGACACTTCATTAAGATAATTCTCCGACGAATCCTGGTTTTCGGCTTCTACCGCCCTTTCCTTCTTCCAAATCTTAGGAATCTGATACTAGAAATCAATTTCATTATGAAATTCAATGGATTGACCCAATTCTCTGATCGTTGATTCAATTTTTAATGGAAGCACCCGGCAACAAATGGGTTGATCCACGTAAAACCGAAAATCCGTGAAACACGCGACCGGTATCATCTCGTAATAGGCATTATCTGGTGGATCCTCCTCGTGCAGGTTTCGCTAATCTAATTCGTCGAACAGATTATCCGTCTGCGTACGACTATGGACAATTTCTGTCCGAGTGAAACGCAGCTGCAGCCACGTTTCGACGAGGATGCCTCTACCGACCGTAATTATTAATCGTTCTACGGGCGTAAGGGGTTTCGCGAAAAGAAGACGAGCATGAAGGATCAGGGACGTTGAAGGGCGAGAAGGTGTACGCTGTCTTGTGCACGAAATTGGTCGGTGACTAGCAGACGAGGCGGATAGCTCGCGAGCAATTTGGCGGCTGGTAACGAAGGGCCTGCGAAAACAAAGGATCGTCCTCGGTTCGGCCAATTGTTGCATTATTCATGCGTTTCTAGCAAGAAGCGGTTGTAAGCCATGCCCAGCCCCAGGACTCTACTCTGCTTCGCTCTACCTATCTCTTTCTTTTCTGCCTTTTCGAAAATTCATTTTGTTCCCTTTCGGCTGGCTTAGACGCACCATTAGTGCGCCAACAGCGTGTATGGCTCGCTTCCACTACCTTGATTACGAGGCTAGAAGACCTTCGGGCTTGAAACTAGTTCCCTTTTCCTTGTCTCAGAGATTGTGTCAAAAATTTTGACTGAGGTCCCTGATAGTATTGATAAGAAACGAATTAGGATGAAGAATAGCTAAAAAAGTTGGATGTATTAATTACTGTATCGATGAAATCAAAAATTATTTAAATGTTATTTCAAACTTGTTTTCCTTTGTTTAATTGCCAACTGCTTGATCAAGTTATAAATTATCCTCTTGTGTTATAAAATCTGATGGCAATAAATAATATCGTTTAAGCAGTGTCGTGGAATGTCGTAACATAACATACTTTGAGATTCGTTTTATTGCTTTTCAGTGGTCTTGCACAAATACCCTTCATTATATAATTCCCTGATAGCGCTTGGTTCGTGTAGCATTAGGTGAAAAAAGCTTGATTACTTTTACAATGATTATCTTAAGCTATCGATCCTGGTCTAATTAATTAAATTCATTTTTTTTTTTACTGCTCACGGATACTGTGAGATTATCTAACACATGGGTGATAGAATCTGAATTTACGACAGGTTTTAGAAGGCGATTCTTAATACATTTGATGGTTGAATTCTTCAAAAGAATCATGTTCTTCAATCTTATCCCAAGAAATTCGTATTTCTTCGTTCACACGAGACAGTGGCGGACGGCGTCGCGACGAAATCGTCGTTCTTTGGCTCATTTCGGCCCGTTAAATTAATTAATAAGACTGATTTGTTTCTTGTGCACCGCGTTGAGGCCGGGTTTTGCGTTAGTGGCGAGTCCTTTGACGGTCGGTACGATAAATATGGAGCAGCGTCTCGTCCTTTCCTCCGCATTCCTCGCTGCCCTGCCACCCTGTTCCCAGAAACCGCGACTTCTGAACCAACGTGATCGCGCGCGCAAAAAAAGAGCGATGCCGTCCGTTCGTCGCGGTATTTCGATCGCCTAGAATCGAGGGACAGAGAGAGAGAGGAAGAGAGTCCGGCTAAAGCGGCTTTCATTGCGGCAATAAGAATTCCAGAGGGTCGTTAAGCTCGCTGAAATCCACGGCATAACTTTCTAGGAACTTCTAGGAAGCCGTGCAACGCGCTGACGTTACAAAGAGTGGAAGCTGAGCCCTGACAACAGGGAGAAATAAAAAAAGAAACGTCCTGTTCGTTCGAAGGATTATTCCGGCTTGTAGGATCTTCCCTGAATAAAAAGCACATTTGTTGCTCGAACCTGCGTCGAGTCAGGAACGATTGTAATCATAATGCGGTAGGAATTCATATTTCAGCATCATTTAGTTGTTTGACTTTCGAAATTCGACGTAGACCCAATGAAAGCAGAAGAATCCGATTGTAATTCAGTCAATTGAACGTTCTACTCTGGAATATTAATGTAGGTCAGGCGAAAAACCGTGCAATCCATTCCTTCAACTTCGTTCTAATGGCAGATCCTGATGGTAAGCTGGTTCCAATACGGCTCGCTCGAAAAACCATCGACCAGTCGTCCCAGAACCCATGGAATTCGGCCAAACGGCAAACATTTGAATTCTACCGCGTAGAAGAAGCCTCGGTATCGATTATCCTCCGGCTTGCTTCGACCTCCATTTCGTTTTGGCGGCCCTTTATCCCAACCGAAGGGAGACGCGTCGCAAACATAACTCTTTCACCGAGCCTTTTTAACCGCTTCCTTCTGCGTTCGCTGCAATCGTCGAATGAAAAAGGGAAAATTATTTAGCGATCGCGGTCGTTGGTGTAGGAAATAATTGTCGCGCAGCACGAGCTACGATAAAAGTATAATTTACCGTACGCGGTATCCACGGATTATGTAATTTCTGTCCGGGTTCCCTGGCGCGAGAGCCATCGAGCGAAACACGAAGCAGAAGAATGATTCTATAAATTCCCCCGGTATCTTTATTACTCTGTACGCGTACTATAACCTGATCTTTCTTTCTCCGTTTTTCCTCTCACCAGTCACGATCGGCTGCGATCCAGGAGCAGAGGGTCGTTTAAATTCCGTCGCGTTAAGTCGCTCGCGATCCAGGCTAACTGGGTATATCAGGAAGTCGCGGATCGAGCGAGACGAGACTCCCGTGGCGAAACATTTGGCGATTTAACCCTTTACAAAGTGTTCTTAAACTCTGAGATGTGAGAATTGAAACTACCAACTTAGGGACTTGGACAGTTTTCGCTCTGTCAACTTATTCCTCGTGCTATACTTTGCTATGGGTACCAAGGATTCGTCCGGAAAGTTGGCGACGCACGGTAGCTGAATGTTCCACTTGAACATTCTGAATAATTTTGAACGCTGATATGATTTCATACGGAAATAATCTTTATAAAATAAGCAGAAATATAAAAATGAAACGACTTATCTAAACCAGTTATTAGTTGAAGAAGAGAGAGAAAGGGAGTCTCCGGGAGGTTGTTTGCTAATAAAGAATTTATAGTCCTCGTTACTGGTACGGTTTTCTACGAATTAACGTTGATTACCGAGCCGACGTAAAAAGCTAGAAAACAAGATAGCCCGGCTACGCGCAGAAACCGATTAAACGAATTCATGAATAACTTAAGGCCGTTCGACTGGACGCACCTGCCCCTTCTCCTTCAACTTCTTATCCTGTCCTCTCTTTTTCTCTCCCCGGGCACCTAGGAATTTATTTCGAGCTCGTAAGATTGCGGATGGAACTGAAACACTGACACCTCTCCATTATCCTGTCACAAGACCGTATCATCCTATTGGTGAATCTACGAGAGAGGAAGAGAGGATGGGGAACGGTTCGAAAGCACGATCCATGAAAGGTGCAAAAATTTAAAAGGAAATCGTAAAGATCACGAAATTGTTTTACGTTCAACCGCATCTCGAAGTGCACCTATGAATTTGTCCCATGCGGAAGAAGGCGCACACGTTTTATGTCCGTTCCTGGAAGATTTACGGGATGTACGGGATACGTTACCTATTTACTGAACGACATGCTGCGTCCTGGTTGATGTTGAGGTCGTATGAAACGCTTGTGATCGACGCTCGATGCTGGTGCATTCTTGCAATAAAATGCAACTGCATCTTTGCTCGAATGTCGAGGGATAACGAGGACAAAGTGCAGGTGCTTCTTAACCCTCACATGGACAACAGTGTACTCAGGAAATTTCTACATTTCCTAACTTAAATAAAAAATGTTTAATTATTAAATTTCAATGGGTGGCCACGCGATAAAGAGGCTCGTGCTGTGGCAAGCTGCTGCATAAAAGTTTCGAATCTCCAAGAATCAAAAGCAAAAGGAATACGATGAACGATATCGTAACAACGTTCGAGAGCCGAGGATAAATTAAAATCGCTATCTGCGGTGCTGGTAATCGATGCGAATTAATTGCAGGACACCCGGTACAAACAGGCTACGGAGCAATGCGTGAACCGCGAAGGAAACGATTCACAGGACTGGATTCGTCGGGCGGGCCGTTAATGAAGATAAAAATCTAATTAGCCAGCCATAAACGAACACGGGGAATCTTTTTTAAGCCTGTCCAACCGACATGTAGCCCAGACGCAAATTCATGAGTTTCCTTGGCCAGCTTCACGGTAAAGAGGATCTTTTTCGATGCTGACGTCACGCGGGTGAGAATGCGGTCAGTCCGGATGGGACCCCACGATAGGTCCTAGGTGTACGGGAGTAGAAGATGCGATTAAAAGCGTTGCTTGCAACCGGGAGGAAATTTTTTTTCAACGTTCTTTCATCGATGAAGTGTATCTAAATTGACCAGCCAATGATTTGAAAATTATCAAAATTCTAATTTTTTTTAAATCTAACATTTATAATGCGTTATAAAAGAAATTTCAATTTCTTCTTCTGCATAATTACCTACGTCCGATAAGCTTCCCGGAGAATACCATAAGCGCATCAATAATCACTCGAATAAACATTAAGCAAAGAACGAAGGTGTGAGAGAGACAGGAGAGGTTTAGAAACCGATTACCATTTCCCTGCGTCGTTTTCTTCCGGCATGTCGGGAATCTTAATCCCGAAGGGGAACACACGGTTAAAGTGGCTTTAGGGACGCCCTTGTCGGACCTTATTAAGTACTTAGAGAGCATAAGGGACTTCTTGCTCCCCGGGTCCACGTTTAACCGTGCTCGAATTACCTTCTGTTACCATGCTGTGGCTTTCGAGCGACTGCACGAGAAAAAACCGGCCGAACGAACGAGAGACAATCGCCTTACCAAAATTAATAGGCGGAAATACAAGCAGCCAGGATTATTCCCTGTTTCGCCGTTAAGTCGACCGATAGGTTGGCCAGGTGTCGATGCGTTGCACGAATCGACAGGAGTGAGAATTTCTTAGAACACGTGCCAGGCGCGATGTTTCGCGGATAGGTCGTCGTTCGTGGTGAACCAGCGAAATTTCAATTCTGAAATGTTCCTAGTCTTCGTTAATGGAAAGATAAGAATAATCAATCACGCTCCCGTTATGAACACCCTTCAGACCAACAGCAGATTTGCTAAGAATAAATACATTATGCGATTATTATGTAACGTTTCTATCTCCTCAGTTTGATCCACAATGGTACAGGTAAAGATCAACAAAGATTATTGTATTTAATCAAGTTTTTGTGCCACTCGAGAATCTCTGATTGCTAATAAAGCGAGCGAACCGAGTGGATAAGAAAGATCCGTTCCAGTTAAGAGAATCTGTAGTTGGTCCATGACTGAATTTTGCGGCAGCTGAATGTCTATCGGGGCGTGATTCAAGGGGGTTGCATCGGTATAATAAAGCGTGGAAGGGGTGATCAACAGCGGGCACGCGCCACTGGCTCGGAAGAGCAACCCTTCATCGGGTTATCCTAGCCTTTCCAGCCCACGAACGATAATCTCGACCCCCTTCGGCGAGAGACGGTTTTCTCTGTCGCCTTGTACGCTTCGCGAAAGGCTGCTGAACCCTTGGACGTTGTTACAGTTACGTGACATAACACCTTGCCCCGTAATTTTCCCTTCGATGCACCGCTATTTAAACACGCCGATTGAAAGAGAGGGAAAAGGACGAAACCGGAGAGGGGAAGGAGAACGACCAGTTCATTACGCAACGAGAAGATCGTACGATTATCATAAACGTTTACGGATGAAACTACGGAAGAATGTTAATTGCCTCGGTCGGACCGCAAAGATCGTCCAATGGTTACCTGTAATTGGGACCAATGGAGAACAAAGATCTCTTGACGGACTGCGTTGATACCAACTCTTATACAGGGTGTCATTTCGAAATTTCATAAATTCAAATTTTACATTAAAAGATGAGATAAAATTATAGAAGAAAATATTTTTATAACACAAAATAGGAAAAAGATTTTATTCTATAATTTTGTATTATTCTTTTCTCGTTGGATTTTAGAGTTTTCGGTTCTATAGTCGGTTTCATGACACCCTGTATATCCGAATCCACGACAGCAGACAGGTCACCGGTTTCCGTAGTTTATCCACCATAATACCCTCTCGTGCACCTACATAAATCTACCGGCTCCCAATATATACACAGTTACCGCTGGACCAGAAGGTAATTCCATCTTCGTGCCACTTTTCTCTCTCTCACCCACGTGAGCCTACCCGTTCTCTTCTTTGTTTCTGTGTCTTTTCTGTGCGCTTATACCTGGTCCTGCCTCGACAGCCGGTCAACAGTGAAATTATTGGAGGATACACGATTTTTCCTTGAGATGGGTCTACCTAACGTCTTGGCGCGAGCATTGGCCAATCGTAATTTCGAGGCTGGTGCTGTTCAGCCACGAAAAGAAAACAGGATTCATTTATCGTATCTCGGATCGTTCTCCAAAATTCCGACCGTTGGTCCCGTAATTATTTCGACGTATACTTAGCAACTAGAACATTTGAATCCTGCGGTTTTTGCAGACGCCTGAAAAGGGGATGATCGGAGAATTTCGCGAAAGCCGTTGAACATCTGCGGATAAAACGAACGGTTGCCGCATATCTGCCGGTAGCGGTTCACGTTAAATACTATCGTGGATGCCTAGACGAACGGAACAATAGGTGCGGAACTAGAGACGAATAGAAAAAAGGGGCAGCTCTAAGATCCGAAGACCGGCAATTTGGTCGTCCATCAGATGGCGTCTTCGTGACCACCGGATATTATGGTCGTTGTAAAGTTGAGCTGGAAATTCAAATTGAACTGCACGGACCACGCGTGGTTATACGTGTACCATATAGCCCCGCGGCTACTTTCCTACTAAATCGTTTTGATTATACTCATTACCCGAGGCCGGGACCGTGCTGTTCTTTCTTCGGTGAACAGGGATCACCGAGACCTTCGTATTCTATTATTCCCGGAAATCGTGGGCCAACATATCGTTTGAATAGGACGTATTGACCGTATCATTTCGTCGAGACGGCATTCCGGAACGTCTGAAGAGAAATTTATACTCTGGAATTAATTAATTGAAAAAAAAAGGAAATATATTTGTATCAATTTTCTTCGTATTATTTCTATGCGAAAGAGTTGACGTTAAGCGTGAATATCACATTCAAGGAACGCGTATTGAGAATGTTAATGTAGAACAGGGAGTCAAAGGCGGTCCATTAGGCGAGCTTGTCGCCCGTTGCTTTGCATCATTTTTATTCACGACACCAAAGGGAAAACGGGGCTACTATTTCTACCTACATATATCTATTTAGTAGCTTTACAAGGTAGATAAGATAAAGCCTCGTTCGTATAGTGGGGCTCGTATCTAGGCGAAACGACAGTCTGAAACGTCGATAATTGTCGGCGAGATTATCGGACGAATCGGAAAGAGAGACGGGGCAATTAAAGCGACTGGAAAACAAAAAGATATAGAGCCGCGATTTGTATAATTGCTCAGATAGAAAATAGTCACCGGAAGTTTGTCATTTGTCGATCGATTATTTCTGCAGTTACCAAATGAAATATATCGAGCAACGCCTTCGTCTCGATAACACGATCGAATCTAGCGAGGGAAAAAAGGAAAGTTATCGGGATTTACATATTTAATAAATACGCAAATGAACGGACAAACGGATTATTAACACGAGATCCGCAATGAACACGCCCGATGATTTACGGCCATTGAAGAAGTGAAATCTCCGTGGAATCACCGAAAGTATTTAAACGAGCGTTGATAATACCTCTCTTGATGAAGGAATATCCTTTTTGCTAAAATGTGTCGAAGTAAATCATCAAATAATTACCTGTGTTTAAGAGAAGAATCCTAATGATTGCAAATTCATACGAAAGATTTTTTTTTTTTCGAAATTACGTGGGATGAATATTACAAAAATTGTCTTTTTTATGGAGAGATCATGAAGGGTTACGTTGAAAGGGACAGATCTAAATATAAGCATTATTTATGCGCCATTGCAACTGTGTATTCCGTAGAAGGGTGTCAACGGAAACGCATTGCCGAACTATCGATCGACTGCAGTCGCTAGAATGCACAAGCGGGCGGTACACTTAATAAAGGAGTATACGTGTACCGGTGGAAAGTTGCAGCTAGAACCGGGATAATCCAATAATTATCCAACGCGCGACGTTTATCCAATTTTTCTCCCCTCGGTTTACTGAATTCTGAACTAGCACTGACACAATTTCCAGATTGAAACGCTAAGAGGCAGCGTCGTAACGTTTCCTTTCATTAATATTTCAAACATCAAGCAACCCTTAAAATCTAATATTAGAAATTATCTATGGTTTCAAAATTCAGCAATCCAGCTCCCAATTGTAACAAAAGCGATCGATCGGTGATTACCAGAACGCACTTTTCAACCGTAGAAACATGTTCGTGGAGCGATACGTGTCCGTGTTTCGTTAGCTGGCATGGGGACAGCCTGCGGACAACATTGTAGGGACTTGCGACATGCGCCGCAATTATCCGTTCGCCGTCTCATTTGCGATTGTAATTAAGATCAGCCACGGGTCTGAACGCGGGCGCATTCGAGCGTGCACCGATCGGTCCTGATTGCGCCCGCTTAGGTGCGAGTTGCGCTTTCATTGCGGCGCTAACGCGACTAACTGCCTCGCACGCGAGTCTTCTTTCTCATTTTGCTTACTCTCACTCCGTCTTTCCCTCTTCAATCTTGTCGTGGAACAGGTAGACGGATAACGGAGGATAGAAATTTTCGTTCCGTTTCGTTAGAGAGGGTGCGGGGGAACGTTTAATCGCGATTCAATTGGCGGGGAAAAATGTTGGAGAAGGTTCAGAAACGTTATCGCGACGATCGTGTAATTACAGGTTAGAGAGGCGTGCACACACGTCGCAAATTATTCGCGGGGCACGGTCGTATCGAAATTATCGTTGAGCAACGAGCCTGAGGAAAATCGATTACTACTAATTCCCGTGAAACTAGTTTTACGAACGGTTATCGTTTTTCGGTTTTTCCAGCCGGGGAAAAATGGGCGAAGCGGAGCGGAGAGGCTGAAGGAAGCGTGAAGCTTGAATTAACGATAGGAGAGAACGCGTAGGAGTATCGACTTGACTGCGTAATTACAAGACCGTTGGATTAAAGTACACGTGTTTAAAGCGTACGGTAAACTGGCCGAGCTGAAAAAGCCCGGTTGCGTTATCAGGAAATATCGTGTTGCAAGAAAATCCATGCTCATAGCGGTACACATTTAGAACTAGTTTTTAACGAACTGCTTATTGCCGATCGGACGGCTAGATTTTCCCTCGTTTGAAAGGATCGCCGCCCGGTATTCGCGGAGCGCTAACTCGAACGGTGACGTTTAATAAATTTCGTTTTGTTCCCCGATTTATCTAGCGACTAACAAACCTTTTTCGTCGCGCTCCACCGACAATTCCTAGTAATTACTGAATGACTTGTCTACGTGTTACGCGGAATTGGCTTATAGAAAACAGTATCGGAGAAAAATTTAATTGAATTTATCATAATTCGTTGACCCGGTGCAATTCAAAATTGCACAGTCACGAATTGCATAATGCACCATTTTCTTCTAACCCCGACTTCCTTAAGAAACGATACGTAAACTTCTTTCTAATAATCCTCGGGCATTGATTGTGCATCACGTTCGTGGGTCAGAACGAACGTTGCGTGTCTTCCACCCCGAAACACACCCTCCTTTCTCGTTCTTTTCTATACAGCTACAGAACACGAAAAATATCCGTACAACATCCCTGGTGGATATAAAGAACCACTAGCACGATGGAGTTCGAACAGGCACCCCAAAGAGCGGGGGTTGGTTGCCTCGTGTTTCCGCCTCGGTAACCACATGTTGCGACTTTCCAACGCCTTTTGTTGCGCCTTTGATTTCCAGTCACGAGGCGGCGCACACCCCGTGGACCTGTTTCTTATTCGTTTTGTTTCCTTGTTCGGCGCATATTACTTGGTGCCACGCGGGCAATTACAGGCGGAATCGGGCCGCGGCGCGTACGTGCGACGCTCGCCAGCGGCAAGACGCGCGACCGATCTCTGATTGCACCGGCAATCAACGTAATGAGGCGGACGTGCAAGCCGACACACGGTGGCCACCGTACTCCGTTGCATCGAGCTGCAACACTATAACGAGTTTCGTGCTTTGCGATGAAGAAAGGTATCAGCCGGAGGCTGACAAACGGATGATGGACTGACACGTTTCATCGATGGAACGCTGCTTAACAATTGTCGCGGAATCTTTTTTTCTCGAGTACCTTCGGGTGTACCTTTTTTCGCAATTTAAATAATTCACAGCGAAAGGGTTAAATTGCACGAAACTAATCGGACCATACAAATTGCCACAAAGTTGTACAAATTTTCAAGGTGTTACGTTAACGATGCCAAGCGTAACTGGTCGTTAGAATTCGAGACAACCTTCCTCTCTTTTTCTCGCCACTAAATCGTCGACAGTAAAGAGCTGCGATACTGTCCTGCGTGATAATCGCGGGGATTAAGTCGCGAGCGAAGATCCATCGAGCAGGTGAGCCTCTCTAAAAGCAACCACCTCGAGTAAGAGGCAGATCGCGGGGAGCACCGCTTGCTTTTAGGGCTAACGACGCGGCCGTGGAGCGGGAACGATGAAAATGGAGAGTGGAAACGAGCGTTCTAAGCTTGGAATGCAGCATAAGTGCACGAGGGAGAATCCCTCTTTCGGCTTAGGTTAGGTTGGTATAGTAAGAACGGCAGAGGAAACGGCAGAGGATTTGACTTTGCAGTTGGTGCCGCGCACGGTATCCTCTCTTTTTTTCTCCATGTGTTTAACTTGCAGGATGGTAAAGAACGAGCGAGAGGAGAGATCGGGGGCGGGATAAAGAGGGTGAACGCGTGGTCTGGTAGCGAAAAGGACAAGAAATAAAGGGGAGTAACAAGGACGGAGAGAGGGCCAGTAAAAGTGACGAGGGTATGATGTTCGCTTTAATATCCACCAGCAGGTATATATTCTCACTTGCTCTGCTCTTCTCTCCGTCTCGTTTCTTCTCGTTCATCCTCCTTCCTGTTCCTCAGCTCGTTCCTCTCTTTCCATCCTAAGGGTGTCGATGGTATGACGCTCTACGTTCGCATGGGAAACTCTAGCAATAGCTGGCCGTTCGAAAAGGAGAAAAGGGAGATAAATTTTCCGGGGCTAACGTCGAGATCCAGTACCCTGTAAAGTCGAAAAGTCGAGACAGAGAGAAAAAGGGACGGAGAAAGCGTTTGCCCTTTCATGCACCGATGTTTGCAACACGTTGATGCGTAAAGAATGACACGCGAAATTCCGCCATTCTCGACGGGACGAACGCAACGAAATAAATTACGCAGCAGAAAGTCTGCTCTTTGTCAACGATTATACGGCGCTTCTTCGAAAGGCAAGAAACAATAAAGAGGTAGCAATAAACGGCGTCAATAAAACGACCACCATATTGCTGGAAGCCGACTAATTGAACCCGTCCCTTCTGAACAACAATCCTTCCTGCATTTTTCCGACGATCCCTTTACAAGAGAGGGTCATAAATAAATAAATGCTCGCGCAATACCCGTACTAGACAAATATTAAGAATTGTTTCTTTAAGTGAATACAAGAAGCTACTCGCTTAGGACGACTGGTTGATCCTCCATCAACGTCACGGATATTTTGTCAAACGACCATATGCAGCCTGCGACATCTCGAGGTCCTGGCATTGGGATTAGACACGCTGTACAGCCGAAAAACTGAACAGTTCAGGCGAGATCCGTTAGCGTGACGAGGAGCTAAGGTTATATTCGAAGGACACGCAAGAAGGAGGCTGCTGGTCCTGCTGGATTATGTCCGTGGCCAGTTACTGCTTTTATTGTTTCTCGCAGGACTAGACTGGCAGGACGAGCAGAGGAGGGATTCGATCTTGTATCTTAGCTGGATCTACGCGTATTTTCACTTAGCGAGTTACACGATACCGGATACCGTCGATGTTCCTTCGCCGAGTTGGATCATTAGTACCAACTGTTGGAGGGAATCCGCAAGTACCTTCTCTTTCTTGACCGTACGGATCGTTTTTCTTCTTCTCCTCTCCTTCTCCTTCTAGAACCGACACACGGGCCTTAGAATCGTAAAGGTAGAAAAAGGTAGGATCAACTGTACAGAGGTTCCTTTTTGTTCGAGGGTTGGCCGATCCTTTCGACGGTGAAACAGTGAAACAGTGTTCGATGAAGGATTTCGTGTAGACAGGCGAGAATTATGCGGGGGTGGTTGTTCATCGTTGAGGGGGTAAAAAAATATGTTGAAGAATATCCTGAAGCTATTAATAGAAATTATATAAATTTAGGAAGAGAAATAATATTAAAACCTTCGATTAACGATTATCCTTTGGGTCACTGTCATCTTTAAAAGGAATTATTTTAAAAGGAGGAGGAATGACTTAAACTCTCCAGACTATCCTATAAAGCACAAAAAAAGGACTGATGTTTCAATATTATAAGAATTTGATGGACTTTCAGGAAAGGTCGAACGGAAGGGCCACGCTGCACGAGGGTCGCGATGATCTGCAATTAGTGAATCTGTGCGTGCCTCCGAGACCGACGATCGTCGTAAGTAAATTTCATTCGCGCGCCTCGAAGCTTTTCAAATATCAATCTGAAAAAAAAGAACATATCTCTTAATTGCACCACGAATCTTCACTTCAAAAAGCTTATTCAACTTTCTCTGGCACTTCTTCGCTTCTGTTCGATTTGCACTTGGACGCACGAGGGTTGCCTTTATCGGGCCATTGGTTGGCTGACTGTGCGAAACGAACCACAAAATAATACTTACGGCTGCACGCAAAAGAAAACACGCCGGAATAATGGCACCGCCTTTAATTCTTTTCGGGGAAGAGAATCGGCTGCGCTCGGGGCACGCTGGTAGCCGCGACAATGGTACTAACGAGGGCCCCTAAACGGCCGAAAAAGAAAGCGTTAATTCCGACCTTTCAAGTGTAAATTCCTAACCGCGCTCTCGTTTTCGCCGCCGAGAAACGACGCCCAGGTACGGATACTTCGTTTTCACCTTCCTCCGCATCTCCGACGTCACGAAATGCAGCCGTGTCCGTAACTTATGAAAGGAGCCATAGCGGAATTCTCGCTCGAATTTCCTTTCAATATTATTAAAAAGCGTAATAACTAGTAATACTAATCGTTCATTCGACTTGTCAGTAATAACGACGCCTCGCTGTTAGCAACGATGATTCGCGAAACACGAGCCCCTTTCAATTGGATAATTTCGTATTCGTGACGTTTGTTCATGATGATTCGAAGAGTTGAGACGTTGATGGAGGGGAGTTAAGTATCGCTCGATAGAAGGGGGTTGCATTTGGCAGCTGCAGTTTGTCGTTGCAGCAGCGTTGCGCCGTTCCTCGGTGCAGCCGCACTTGCATTAGTGCAATGAGACGAGGGTGGGGATGGAAGTAGGGGAGGTTCTGTTGAAGCGAGAGGAAAGGATCAGGGTAGGGAAAGGATCTCTTTGTCCTCACCGAGATCCTTACGGCAGCATTGACCTGCTGCCCCACTGGCGTAGACCCAGTGAATCTCCATTATCGAACGCTTCCTCGAACGGCGTCAGACTTTTCGGAAAAAAGAATCGAATGACGTACGGTAGATAACGATAACGTTATTTTAGAAATCAAATAAAAATACTTTTACACGAAACATTTAAAAATGCACAGGATGTTCTTGGAAAAAATGAATTAATGATTACTGTTCCAAACTTTCTACTTCAAATATTCAAACAATTTAAACATACTTAAACTTTGAATCATTAAGTCTTGGAAGGCTGAGTATTATAGATTCTAGACGAATGAATTTCAAAGATTCCGCGCCACTGGGTGACTTATTTCTCTCGCGATACGCAAAAGACCCGATCTTCACTGGCGAACTGGCCCTAGTAGTCCTGCTGTGCTGCGGTTAACTTCTGCCAAGGGGGCCCCCGGACCTCGGGCATTGTTGCAGCGCCAGTTTTTGACAGGTACCATAGGCTGCGTGCGCCCACCTACGTACGCTCTACGGATTAACATCCCAGAGATGCTGCGCGAACGATCAAGAGAGGGCCCACGTGGAAACAGGTCTTCCAACTTGGCTCATTGGTATTTTATTATCGGCTTCAAGTCAACCGAGAGAGACTCACCTCCCTCCATAGTCTGGCTATTAAGCCGGGGATGATAAGTTTCGTATACAACCGTTCTACCGTTAATAGTCACTTACTTTTGGTCAGATTCTCGGGGAACCTGTTTCGTGGGACCAGTTGAACGCCTATCGAATTTCAAACGTATATTAAAACCAACATGCTGGATTATCGATCGTTTTCTAGGTCACCGTCACCTTTCTCTTACCTATGCTTTTTGCAAAGAATCCACTTACGCCGATATTCAGCCGTCAGTTCGACTGACCGCAAAAGGGGCTGACCCTTTCACCTGAGACAAAAGTCGAAACTATAGAGGGCGTGAGGTGTGCCTCTTCTCTGTACAGCTGAAGAGGGTCAGGTGAAACTCTTTTCACCAACCGGCACCATGGTCGAAACGTTTCACCGAAGGGAGAAACGAGATGCACAGGTCGGGGTTCCTTGCCTTAACCTGACCTAACTCTTGACCATCCCCACGGGTGTACGCAAATGACCGGAAAACCTGGCTGTTGTTCGAGTCATCTTAACGTCGGCAAGTGTAACAGACGTCGAACTGGACCCCCTTGAAAGAGGAACGATTTTTCTGTGCGATGCAAATTGCAACAACCCCTCCGTCCATTGTCAGGGACAGTCTTTCTTAAGTCTTTCGAAAGTTAAGCCAGCCTTGACGGAAGGATCACTCGTCGATCTCCATTGTTGAAAATCTCGAAATCCCTTAAAATAACGCGACCGTACCTGTTTCTTCTCCGTAGGGGTGGATTTTGCAATTTCGATTTCAGATAAAAGTTCTTTGACGAGGGATGACAAGTTATGACATCCGTTGTCATTTGAGGATCCTGAAGATTTGATTCAACGATTTATTTGTAATTTTGCTTTCGGATCATGGTTGCTCGATGTAACCAGGATTCCTGTCGGGCCTCTATCGGGAGAGTAACGCAATCTCGGTAACCAATAGCGTTGTCGGATACTCTAGCGACCCCCTCTACCCGCCAGCCAGTGGGCCAGGGAGCTAAAAAGGGCCACATATACCCACGAAGCGTAAAACCCGGCTTCCTCTTCTCATCTACACGCGGACGCATACTCATTCACGCCACAAAACAGAGGCGCAAGTGTATATACGCGTTCTTCTCGGGGTCCGGCAAGAAGGCGCAAACTGAATCGACGTTTCCTTTGTGCTGTCCCGAAGCTGCTAGTTTTCGGTGGATGATGCGGTCCGATTCACAATACGGCCGCTAATGTCCACTTACCTTCCCCGCGGGCCCTCCACAACTATCAGGGTGTTTTAGTGCTTTACGGCGGCCATAATGCCTTCTTTCTTGGACGGCAGGTAGAAGAAACCTTCGAGGCTGAGAAGGCTTGATGATTTGCTACAATATTACGACGCGGTTGCTGCCATTGTTCCCAATGATTGCGATCCGATATTCCTGCTCTTTCGGAATTGGAAAATTGAAAATTGTGAAATCGCTTCGTTCTCGAATCACGGGATATCGACGATGATCCGCGCACAGAAGGTGAAGCAATGAAAAGGCATAATGAAGCCGTTTCGATTCGTGTTTCCGGTCGGACGGTGATCGCCGCGAAACACTCATTGGGTGGTCTCTCATTACGGCGGTTCCTTCAATGACTTCTTAGCACATTCGACCAGGAACATATGGCTTCTGACCGTTGAATCGGGATGACTGGCCGCACAGAGGGCAGTATTGTAGGAGCTGGAGTGATTTTTCATGGGAACCGTGCCCGTAAAAAATTCTGTATCCCCTGTTGTCCGGGATAACGAGTACTTTTGTAGCTTACAAATCCTCTATCCTACATCGTTATACATTTTTCTCTACGAATTTTCTATCTCGTCCTCTTCAAATATCTGTTAGATGCATCTGTCGATGAAGGAGCATCAGTTTCACTTTTTACCGAAGGAAAGAAAAGCGAGGATCGCAATCTTGCTAAAAGATCGAAGTCGAATCCGTGACGAATAAACGGTCCGAAATAAACGAGCAATTGGCGGGGTAGGAAGGAAACGATAGCGGCGAAGAGGACGAAGAAGAAATGTCGAGAGAGAGAGAGAGAGGAAAGAGGAGACAGACGGTAATTATCATTTCTTGTACAAGCCGTTGGTGTGGGTATAGTCACGGATATAGGCGGTTTTGCAACATTCGGGCCCTCATTGTGGCGTGGTTCCTCTCGTTCTATCTCTTTCTCTCCTCTTATCCCGCTCCTCGGTGTATACCCTTGTTTCGTTCTTTCTTCTTTTCTCGGTCGCACCCGCGTGCTAAAACAAAACGAAACACTGTGCACGGGCCTTTCAAGGATAACGACTATGAGGCCTAGGCCGAGACGGCAGCCATATTGCGGACAATTGAAACCGTTGCACTGGCTTTTCGGTACCTGCAGCTGCAGCTCAGCTCCGTTTATATTATATCACGCACGTTTTACGCGCAGATGCCCGTCGCCCGTGCACCAATTAATGCCGGCTCACGCACGTTACCCGGAAAAAGGGAATTCTGGATAATTAGATTCCCTCTGAAAAATAGCCATGAAACACGGTACGAAATTTTTGCCCTCTATCCTATCTCTTCTGGATAGATCTAATCTTTCCGCGGCCTCGTTTAATGGCC
Source organism: Osmia lignaria lignaria (assembly GCF_051020975.1). Lineage (NCBI taxonomy): Eukaryota > Metazoa > Arthropoda > Insecta > Hymenoptera > Megachilidae > Osmia > Osmia lignaria. The sequence goes on from NC_135035.1 coordinate 8,709,920, forward strand.
AATTCTTTTTTCTCTTTTCTCTTTTCTACCTCCGAATTCGTGCAGCTGCAGGTTCTATGCGAGAACTTGTCGAACGTATTCATGAGGAGGACATTTAAATCGGCGAGTAAGAAGCGACTGTCATTTCTTAATGAGGTGGCTTTTAGCCAGATGTAGGTTTACCTACAAACTGCTGACTTTCTAAGATAGCAATTCAAGAAACTTCTACCCGCTGTGAAGTATATAAGCATGTTTTTTTTTTCTCGACCAGCCAAAAATACACGGCAAAGAGCCACGTTCACACTCGTACATATTCAAACAAAGAATGCATTTGGCGCATTAAACCGAGGACTTTTCGAGCAGGAAAGGCAGAGGGCTGGGTAACCCGATGCCAGTGACGGCGGTGCACAAGTTCAGCACCAACGCTGTAAACCATATGGCAAAGCAGGGAAGGTTCTTTTAGTGTACGGCGCGATGCGTGTGTACGTACACGAGCTGAAACATCTACCGAATCGTTGGAAAGTCCAAAAGTCGACTGACGGGCCAACGGAAGGTCCTGAAAGGGGACTAGAAAATTACCGTGACTGCGAATTCTCCGAGAGCTGTTCCAGCAATTAAACGAATGGGAGGCTGATTACGCGGCTAGTTTAGAGGCGCATAAATCGTCGATTTAAATCGTCGAAACTTTTATGATCGCCTGTCATAACGGTAGTCGGTGTTCCCTTACACGTGTCCCACGGACAGAGAGCATAAAATTCAGCTACAGCGAATAAATGCAAATCACTGGTCGGTGAATATTTTCGCCAGTATCCCGGGCTGAAACGAATTCGAATGGCGTCGATGGGAATGCAACTTCGACACCCGACGAATGGCGGGGAGAGAAACTCGGCTTGGACGAATCTAAAGGACCCTGGCAAACTAGCAGGGCCCAGAAGTCGTCCTACGTGGTCGGGATCCAATCTCATTTGGTACTAGCATGCCTTTGCTCACTCACATCCGAGCCTCGGATTACCGCCTCTGCTCCTCCTCTTCATCTTTCTCTCTTTTTATCTCGGATCCTTCTTCATCACCGATTCTCTCGAAAGCGCTATACCTACCTTGTCCGTAGATCATTATCGCCAGACATTCCGAGCTGTATCTGCGGTGCAAATGCAACATGACAGGGAATGCTCTTTCGCAGATTCAGAAAGGTCCTCGATGATACTTCTTCGAGTTTTAAGACGGTGAATGAATCTTCTTCTTCTGTTTGAGATGCTGGGGCTAGAAATGAGATTTAAATTTGAGTTAATTCCAATATGATACTTCAGTCTGGGTTAAGGGGTGGTGTTTCATTTTACGTCGAACCTTTTTCTGAAGCTTTATGAAAGCACGAGGGCGCATACATGCGCGCGCGTACGAGAGGGCGCACCAAATAGCCGCGTCGGATATCACGTGGCAGAATGAGAAAGAAAAAAAGAGAAAAATAAAGAGCGGTCTATTTATCATGACACCCGCGATCGTAAAGAAAGGTCTTTCGAGAATACTCGCGGAGGATGTCTGATTCATCAGCTTCATTCATCAACGTCGACCGCTTCTGTTTCTTTCATTTCTTTGAAACCTAACACGCTTCTAGTGTACGTGCATCATGCAAAAGTGTGAGCATGACCGGTTACACGAACTTCTGGCCCTGTGGTCCTCAACTTATGATTATACAGATCATTAGAGAGAGAGACGAATCCTAATCTTTCCTTCGCCCCTTTTATGGATATGGATCATTTCGATATTCGGCTGGTATCTTTTCATTCTATACATCCAACGAACCATCCTCGCGCGTATTCGACGATTATTCGCGCGAGATTCGTCGTTCAATACGGTGGCCGACCGGTATCGAGCGGGTATCTCCACTAATTGGGATTTCGCGGGTTCCCGAGGGGAAAAGACCGGGAAAAAAGGTGAAGCAAAACGGAGGAGGGCGTGGGTCCCAACATGGTATGACGCGATAATGCGGTGCGGGCCGCATCCTGAGAGGGACGCGAGGCGAGGTGAAGCCTAAAGAAGAAGTCCCGCAAGAAGAAGCGAGAAGATGGTAGAGAGAAGAAGGTAGGGGGGGAGAAGAGGGTGGGGCCTGCCTCACTGACCTTGACTAGGCCCAAAGTTGAGGTGGGTTGAGGTGCTGCCGGGCCCTCCTGTCCACCTTCTCCACCCCTCTCCCCATCTTTCTCTCTCTTTTCCTCTTCCATCCAGCGGATCCTCCCCTCTCTCCGTTCCGTGGAAGGCCCCACCGGGCATGCCCTGTAGTTCTGCATTCGCAGACTCCTCCATCAAGGACATCACAAAAAGTACATTAGACGAAAACACGTTGCCATTATACCCAGCGCGGCGAACCGCGAGAGGAGAGAACGAAAACGCTACGTCTGCTCAGAGGCTAAAGGCTCGTCCAAACTTACAGACATTGTCCGAGGACTGTCTGAAAGTCCGCGGACTATACTCAGACACGTGTCTACGGACAAGTGTCTGAATTTGGACGAGTCCGAAGACGAAAGATCAGTCCAAGATTAAGCTGGACTTGTATGTATCTCCTATTGTCCACTGATTGTTCTTGAACGACATACGTAGACACGTGTCCGCGGATAATTATCTGCAAGTTTTGGACCAGCCTTAAGACTGGTGTGCGAAAAGGCAACGCGTACTGCCTAAACCACCAGCATCGTCGCCGCCATTCGGGCCCCCGCAACACCATGAAAAAAGCCCACGGGCATCTCCCCTTGTCTTTCTCTACAACTACGCCAACTTTAAGCCGGGCTCGAGACTTCTGGCTTCTAATACTCGCTGGAGAATTTTGCACGGACTTACTAATTCGTTTGAGGACTTTTCAGAAAGAGGACCCAATGAGGGTGGTTTTGATGATGATGAGTTATCCTCTGTAGGGGTGATTCTTTTCAAGTCAATTTAATCCCAATGGCAGTATAAGGATTGAAGCGTATTTTTTAAATATTTTTTCAAGTAATTGAAGGCGAATTTTCAAGCACCACCGTCGAATGTATCAACGTCTCTCCCTCGGCTACCACTAAGTAACTCCTAGCGTGGGATTGAATTTTTAGCACGTCCCCCCTCGAATTCGCGCGAATGCCAAAAATAAGAAGGCGATGAAACGCGCCTTAACTGCTGCCTTTATTTCTGGCCCTCCTGGTGCACCTTACTGTTATCTCTCTCTTCTTCTCCCTGTCTCTTTCTCTCGTTCCCTCTCAAGATCAAGGTCAACTCTTTGGAGATGACTGGACTCTTTAAGCGACGTACCTCTTCTTCGTTACTCGTTTCACGGTTCTCACTCCGCTGCTCGTTGCCCGAACCGTCGTACACCTTTCGAGATCGCACGATCGAGCATGCGAATTATGCCGTTCCAGTTAGAAAGTTTGTCACGCGAACACGTTGAAACACAAACGTGTACGAATCATGAGAGAAAGAGAGAGAGAAAAAAAGAAGTCGGCTTGAACGTTGGTACAAAGTGTGCTGCACACTCGTACGAACGGTGTTCTGGAACCTGTCGTTCGCGCGTGTTGCATGAAACATAGGATTTTCTTGTAATTATCATCGTTACAGCGGGTCCACGCGATATTTTATCATCGAGACGGCCGCAGAGGTTTGTCGCGCTATAAATCCTGACTCCGCAAACGAGCAAGAAGCGAGCACGGTTCTTACGAATCGTCGCGAGGTCGCGGCTATGGCTGTGCCACTATTTACGAACCTCTCGTCGCAGCCTGGAAAAGGATAAACCACGCTTTGATTCCAATGAGCACGAGATACCAGGCTAACCGACGTCGACGTTGACGATTCCGCTCGCTTTCCCTCGCGAGACCATTAAAACACTCCACCGCGAGTTCGTTTTACGGATTCACCGCACCCGCGCCACTTGAACCATCGCATCGTTTCCCTGAATTTATTACGTTGACTCTCGACACCGTGAACGAACAACACTTGCGATCTTTCTGTATTTTTTTTCCACCCCCGTTAATGTCTAAATTACGTTTGAAAGAAGCTCCGATGGAATCTTCCTTACTCGAAATAATAAGAAGACAACGATGTCTGAAATTGAAGATCTATTTAAATTATTTCACTGGTGAGAAAAGTATTATTGCTTTACTGTAAACAGCACGGAGTTCACCGTTTATTTATCCGTCGATTATTGTTACTATCGCGGTATGTGGCTCGTCTGTGTACCATCCTCCGACTTATTTTAAGGAAATAGACAATTTTATGTGCTTTTCCGTTTGTAATGTTTTCTTTACCGTGAGGTTTGTGGATCATTTTCTGGAATTGATCGTAAATTTAACGACGTGTAAAGTGATTTTTCAATTGAAACGATTCCGCGCAAATTTATTCAATATTTTATGGCACATCTCGTTAATGTTTACGTTCAATAAAGGTGTCCCGTAGAAATAATATTAATCGCATGGTCAGCGGAGAAAATAATTTGGGAAACCTTGACGATGATTTTCCTCTCACCTTTGAAAAGTTCATTCTCAGAGAGCTTCGTGATTAAAACATTGAATACTTCAGATATCTGAATAACTCTGACTCACACAGGAGGCACGATAAATATCAGTATGTAACGCAACAAGCTGTGCGTGAAAAGGGTCTTAAAACCACCCGAGGCTTTCACTGGAATCTCAAAACTCTTGCGGTAACAGCGACGGCGTATAATTAAGATGCTCATTAAAATTTAAGATTAAACTTTAAGCATCGCGAGAAACTTTTCTTGATTCCTCTTCTTTATCTTCGGGCATAAAAATTCCGTAATAATAAAATAATCTAGATCGTTAATATTAATAATTTATGCGTTTTAATTATTATATCTCTCTGATTTTCTCGCGAGTTCCATGCCCACTTAAACCTATTTTCACAGATAGTCTCCCGCACGAAATCAACGGTTTAATGCAAACAGAGTTTATCAGGATCGCTCGCTACATCCGACGTCCATTACTTCATCAAACAGTCTCCGTTGTTTCAGCGATATTTCGCTGTTTTCAGGACACGGTGTCGTTGAACGTTATCAAAACCTTGAAACGCTCTTACCTGAACAAAATTAAAAAGCAAATATTCAAAAACTCTTATTATGCCCATTTATATAACAAGTTCAGCCACGAAAGCCTCGGGTTTAATATCGCATCCCTTTCCAAGATGCATCGCGTTGCACCTCTCCGATCCTTAATCTCAAGATTTCTCGCGCGTTAAAGTCAATTTCGTGGTTGTCCAAGCTCGATAATGGAACTCCGCAGCCTCCGCGTCTCACGTGGATGCCGCAGAAAGACGCGAACGATTCCATCGCTTCCGACCGGGAACGTTTTAATTGCGTTATTTAAGGGCGAGACGGTGAACCGTGCGATCAGGAAACAACGCGCAAACGGGTTTCCATGTACGGTGTGTCGGCGTCGCCGGTCCCGCTCGCTGCAATTCGTTTCGTGAAAGTCGATCCGCGCGAGCCAGCTTACACCCACGCGCTCGAGAGGCGCGAGTGTCAAAGCAGGACCTGTTTCCTTCACGAGCCGATCGCTCACGATACGTAGCCGGGCATCTAGGGCCCCGTGAAATCGTTACGATATTTATGGGCCCCGATAATCGGTACCCCCGCTTTCAGCGGTAGGCACTTGTTAACTAGTCAGAAAATAATGACCCACTTTAGAAAAAAAGAAAAATAACCTATCAGTACCTGATATATTTTCTGCCTCGCAGAAGATTATCGCTGCAACAGGTTTATTATACGCGATTAAGAGGCTGTACAACGATGACGTTGGTATGAATTTCTCTGATTCGAATAATAATATTTGTTTGATGCTTTTGCATTTATTTGTTACACGATGGTCGCTAATTTGGTCGCCAATTTAATAGTCTGCATGGAAGATGTAAACATAGGGGGAGAGTGATTTTGGAATTTTGAGTTCAGAGATCCGCATGAAATATTCCGTGCTTCATTACTATGCGGATAAACAATTTTTTTTGGATCGCAAGTGGGAATTTTTCGACATTTCTTCCTCTATTTCTCGTTCAACGAGGATAATTCGTGAAGTTTTAAAAACTGACGATATCAAAATTCTTATGGTGGCTCGTAATCACGCGAAGCAAGTAACGATAAAGTTGGATCCTCTAATAAATCCGTAAATAGAATCGTTATAGTCATTCTTGACAACAGGATGACTTTGTCAACGTGTTTGGTATCGCGTGTCGAGAGTACCGGCAATGATACACGCGATCATTCAAAGACATTTAAACGCGCCTCGTCATTGAACTTACAGCGGTACATCATTTCATTGTATCTCGTAATACCCCTATTCGAAATAATTAGAGGATCGTTTGCTCAAACGAGATGACCAATCATCGTGTAAGTTGTTTCGAGGCTTCGTAATGTCGTTAAGGAATAATTTGAATGTGTACGAGGTATTAATTTTCATCGGGATATTATAGCCTGTGTATTGGTTGCAAGAATCATCATCATCATCAGAAATAAAACTTTGAACAGAGTACACGTCATGGTAATTCTTCTCTGCTCACGTGCTTCGATGTTCGGTAATATACATATTCGAAGCGCAATTAAAATTCAACCGATATTTAAATATCAAAAATTAATTATTTTCTACATTCGTGGTATAAAAATGTTGGATAACCGTTCGATTATAGAAACACAAGGTTATTACCTATTATAAATTGGCTGAATGCTCGGAAAGCATAACATAGAAAGGTTCCAGGATGACACATTGGTGTCGGTAGAATACAGCAGGAGGGCCAGTGCCAAAATCGAAATTCTCTAAGGAAATACATACGTGAAACGTGGCCGCGGGCAACGCCCACATTTCAAGTAAGTATAACTCACGACAAGTCCTTGGCATTAAATATGTAAATGTTTCGAGCAGCGACAGCGGCGGGCGTTTAATTCGTCGGTGAATCGGCAATCGCGTGGACATCTCGTCAATTGGATTTCGGCCGGCGTTCCATGAAACCATTGGCCGGTAATTAGGTTGCGCATAATGATAACCGGACAAACACGTTGTCTGTGAGGCGAACGTGTGCGTTCGTCTACATCGTTGCAAGGTTTCTGTGTGCTCGCACGCGGCACAGCAAAGAGGCAAACAAGCAGGCCAGCCGATTAAATTATTATTCTCACGGAGGCTCGTTAATAGCGTAAAAGAAAAATACACGGGACCCGGGGCTTGTTGTCGCTCGCCAAAGGAATTGCTTCGATCTTAATTGCCGTTTCTAAGAATCGGTAGGAAAAGTCGAAGGGCCAATGTGTGCAACACGCGCGAGAGCGTACCGGTTGGGTCGCGTCTTTTTTCGATTCGCGCCATTTGCACATTAATGAACGAGTGCTGATTTATTGCTTTGTTGTTCGCCTTCTTTTCGCCCCGGTTTCGCGAACCACCGGCGACTTTCATTCAACGAACAAAGTGTAATTTCTATGAATTGTTGCATCACGCCACTTCTTTGGGGTTCGGGGTAGAGTACACTAACTTTCCCTATAAAAATCTACTCTATTCTTTTTATTTGAAATAAATTATGAGAAAGGGAATTGTCCGCCATTTGCCATTAGTCTTGGCGGGAACCTAGTGAGAAGTTAACTTAAATACTCTGATCCTCGCATGTAAAGAATTTGGACAAATAAGTAGCATTCACAGTCCCACAAAAATTCGAATTCCCTTTTTAAAGAAAGATTATTAGGATGGTTGGAATCTGGAATCAAACGAGGTAGAAGAATCGCGGTGGTTTCGGGCGAACTTGCAATTACTGCGTCGCGCGGTCATGGCGCGTTAAAAGCGTAGCTAATTAAACTTTTAAGGGCCTGGCTTTTAAGTGGAACGATTAATCTCTTGGACGGAGCCTTTAATTCTCTGCAATTTATTCTCTCGTTCGCGTTTCGGCTGCTTTTATTCATTCTCTATCGTATGGGTCTCATTGCGAGGCTAATTAATAATCGACGTTTTCTGAACTTTCAATTTTGTAAAAAATTACAATAAACAAATTTTTCACACACGGAACACTCTTTTCATTCGCTCAAGGTTTTAAGAAATCGCTATGCAGTATCATCTATTTATTCTTTTTATCGAAATAATAATTTCATGATCTAGCTCTTATACTATTTTTCATCGACATACTCTTTTTTATTATTATTTCCGAACGGACCATCTTATCGAAACCTTGAGCATCAATTATAGGAAGATCCAAGGTCCTTTCGCTTGTATTCACGACCCCGAACGACATTACATGATCGGTCGATGAACCTCTTAATTGCTATTGCTTACGCGTATTATGATTACTATTAAAAAAATACCACGCTAATGAATGTATAATTAATTTCTTTGATCGGATGAAAAAAGAGGATGGTTACTATGGTTCTATTTGAAAAGGTCATTTTTCGACCTCCCTTCAACCTCGTGCACCCCTCGAAACATCAAGTTACACAATCGTTCGATGATGTTCTCTCCGCTCGTAACGAGAGGATGATCGTGCACGCGTGTGCCGCGGTTACGTGCCAATGACGGTAAACAGCCGGCGAGCGGAGTAATTTGTGCGGCGTGCGCGTTCGAGCACTCGTGCCACTTATAGTAACGAGTATCGAGCGGATTCCTGTTATTCGACAGCCGTCGAACGACTTCTCGCGCGAGTCCGCTCGGACTTTCGTCGCGAGCAACCGACCGTTTTGAATGTCTTTATCGCTTTTAACTTTTCGGACGTACGATTATTCATTTCTGATTCTATAATTTGAACACATTAATAACGTCAAGGATTTTTTCTTCCTTTTTTTATCTATAGTGGATATAAATTTAATTTTGCCAACATTCTTGATTCTAACCAGGTAGTATACTGAATGCAAAGGGTTAATTAAATTCACCTGCTACGATAACCGATCGAGAAGCGTTTAATTATTATTGAAACAATACTTTATGGGAGCGCGCGAGGGGGCGAAGATGGAGAGTTTTATCGGCGAGCCGTGTCCTGAGCGTAATGACCGTCGATAAATCGGCTTAAACGCAGAAGTAAAAAGTTCTCTGGCCCCGATCGAGCGTGAATTCGAGCCGTCGTGGAAAAATATTGCCTCGTTATACCTGTACCAACGCATTCGGCCACTTGCTTCTTATCTGTCGTTCCATTTGCATGAGAGACTTGCAAACCGGACGAACGCGATACTCTTCGCTGTCCAGCAGTGATTAGAGGTGCCTAAATCCCTGCTCCTACCCAGACAGAAACAAAATAACTTCTCATGTTACCTTGGACATTAAACACTCGTAAAAAATTTCAGCCACGTTGGAATATCGTTGCAATAAACAGGAGAACTCTGCGAGATTTGCTTCCCGAGCGTTCTAGCGTGAAACGAGAGTTATGATGGATCATCGAAGCCGATCCTCCGATTCGAATTTATCGACCTCATTATTCATGTTACGACCAGTTCGAGTGGTACCTTGAATAACAAATAATTGGAGGAATCGAGGCGAAACAGGGAACGGTATAATTAATTCAAAGGCAAAGTTTGAAACTTTTAAGATTCAACGCCTGCTGCCATTGTCGGTGGAAAACATTCGATCTTCCAGCTCGAGGGAGCGCACCGAGGGACCTTTTTCCTCCTCGTACAAAAATGGTCCCCGGACGGATTCTCTGTCCGCCTCCGTGATTCGTCTCCGCGTACACGCAGCTTGTGTACACACCCACGCGTGTAACTCGTGTTCCTGTAACAACGCGTCTATCGTTGTTGTTGTGTGTGGAAGCCTCGGAGCCGAGCCCGATGCTTAGAAGGCTATAAAAAGAGAAAGCTGGACGGTATAGAGGCAGAGAGGCGAGTGTGTGCGGGCTGTACACGTTTGCCTGGTCCACAGTGGGTGTGCAACAGGGTCTCGTGTAAGTACGGGCTGTAAAACGTACGACAGGATTATCCTAAGACCGCTTCTTAACGGCCTGCCCTGCGCATCGGCCGTGTTCTCTTCCGAAAATAAACGGTATAATAAAAATTTCGGGGATACGCTGTTTTTATGAAATTGCGAGGGAAAAGAAAAGGGGGAAAAAGGAGTTTCGGGGTATCGTTGCTGGACCGAGAGCCGTTTTATGTAATTCGTCGGTGTATAATACACGTTTGCCGATCGGTTGCGTTCGGAACGGACATCGGATCGTAAAGTTTCTACGAAATTTTGTACAAAGTCGGCGTAATAAAAGGCAACCGAGGAATTTTACCGAGGTTTAACGAACCTTTCGATACCAGTAAACGGATACCGAGAACCGACCGGGATCTTACGGATCCTTGAATTTGCATAAAACTCCAGACCGATTTCCTCGAACGAGCGAGCAGCGAAGACCGGCCACGAGAAATAGGAGTAAGAAAACCGTACTTGATGAGAAATTTCTTCATCAGACCGGTGGGTAGACGGGATCGAGAAGCAAATGTGAACGCTTCTGCCTGTACAGGAATCTTATTGCTTAATAGCCGAGCATGTCGTGTGCCTAGAGCAACGAGTAGCGTAATTATTAGCTCGTATCCCTTCTTTCTTGATCTAGCGTTATGCTATTCACGGCATCGCTGCACCAATAGTAAGAACACGTACGTACGACTGGAAACAGTGACGCAACGGTGATCCACAAAATTGGGGTTGTTCGTGAGACACGATTATTGTCGTGGAGCGTATTCCTTGCGAGGACTCCGAGATAACGAGCGTCGTTCAACCAGCCCATATAATTACGTCCGACTTGTGAAATTATCGAGTAATTGACGATATTATGAACCTGCAATTTCTATTGTTCATATGCGACAAATTTTTGGAGATGGTACGTACCAGGTGTTGACGAAAGACTTCTATTTTTATGCTAATGATAATTAGACTGTGGATTGTTACGCAATGTAGATTAAATAAAGTAGGCTAAATTAATTTTGTCATTAGACTGTTGCATATTATAATTGCACAAACATCATTAGTCTAATGAAGATAGCAATAAACTTTTGTCTTATGTCTAACGTAAATCGCGTATGAAGAAAATTCTTAAAATATTTTTTCACGTTAATGTTTCTCAAATTCTGCCTACATTCCATGTTTCTACACTATCACACGCGTTTAACTTCGAAAGCAAACGCTCGTCTCTCCTTGTTTTATAATAAAAATTTCACTTCCCGCGAATGTAGTTCTGTGAATCCTTCGAACGAACGATCTATGCTATCGACTCGTATTCTCGTTCGAGTTAAGCTATCTCGAGGTAATCGGGCTCTACCTCGAGCTGTTGCCTGTCGTCCTTAATCATTCGATTGGATCTAATTCGCCTTCATGATTCTCTGTGTCGTCGTCTTCGTTGTTAGTTCAAGGGCGACGCGCGTATCGAGCTTGATGCTTGGACTCTTCTCTCGAATCCTTATAGTCGAGCAACGAAACACTTGCGGTAATGGTGTCGGGTATTGTAATATAAAATTTGAAGATTTTTCGATGTTATCGAACAAGCGAGACCTTTCGAAAGGGAGGGCTGTCAGGTGCCTGCCATCTGCCGTCTGTCGGCTGGGCCCTTCAGGGAACGAAACCCATCACGAGCGACCCTATTTACCGCTGCCACCCAAAAACAGTGAAGTTTCGCCGTTGTTCTTCGAACATTGTAACTGGAGAGGATCGCGCGAGTAAGTTGACACGGCCAACAGACAATTCGAATTTCCGGGTTCCTCAGGAGGAGGCTACTGTCATCTCTGAGTAATGAAAATGAAAATCCAAAGGACGTCAAGTGTAAGAAATAATTTTAAGTAAAGGAAACTTTTCATTCGAAATGTACAACTCTCCGTATTTCATAATAAAAGGAATTCTACATTTTGTATGTATATTTGAAAGGAGGAAAGCAGAGGCTCCTGTACAAGAACATTCCTCGTGAAATTCTGTATGCACTTTGCACCGACCATATTAAACAACTCGCTCTATACAAAGTCACGAAAATCATGAAACTCTACAATCTATACCGGTCTACGTTCCACGCAACTAGTTCTACATAGTTCTCTCTAAACGCAATCAAACTCCATTGCCTTCGATGCATAAACACTCGAGAGTTTCGTGTTCCAGGTGGTTCACGTCAGCGCAAGTCATTATCGTTCGCGAAGAAACTTTTAATCTCTTAATTGCTGCTCTAAAATGAACCGAGTCAAAGGGTACATTAGTCGGCTAGCAGCGATATTTCAACGATAATCGCGAAGAAAATAATTTTCAAGCTGGATAGCGATCTGTTCCGTTAATTCGTCACAATCGAGAACAATTTACTGGTCGACCTTCGTCTGTCGTGTATCGCTAGGCGTGCAGCTGCGATCGCGATCCCGTACCGTGTCACGAAATCCGCTTCTGGAAAAGCTCGAAGAAATTCTGCTGGTAAACGATCGACGAATAAGGCGGGGAAAGGGAAACACGGGATGCTAAATCTGCTTTGCTCGTCAGCTAGAAGCGGCCTACATTTCCGGAGGCTAGCACTGTTGCTATGATGCAATCGCGAGTGAGGCGAAACAGGTGCGGGATGCACGCTACAAACGTGCAAACAGAAATTTAGGCTGACAGACGATACTTTGAGAGAACGTACGTGCTTGTAAATAAAGAAGACCCCGAGTGGAACTCGGGGTACTTTGCGGTAGAAGCTTGGTTATTGAAATTTTAAGCTCGGTTAATGGACATTTCAATTCAGTTCTGAGCTAAAATGTAAAGCTTCCTTATTCGAAATTATAGAATTTCAAGGATTAATTTTTCATCGTTACAAATTTGTCATTGGGGAATAATATATTATGCTTCAGAAGGATTTATCTTTTGCGTGAAAATAAATCTGAAAACCTATCGGCTGTATTATCGTCGGCTCGGCGACTCTCTGAATAAACGTCCCTCGTTATTGTCATCGAGAGAAGCATCTCTTTGTCGAAAGAATCGATGCTAAATGTACCGGCTCCGAAAGTCTGAGCTTCTCGGCTAGATGAATCCACATCGTTTTCAAGCGCCCCTTACTGAAACGTTTCTCGTTTTAATTATTCACTGTTCACCGCAATCAACCATTAACTGTTTTCCTCTGTGTACCAAACATTTTTATCGCTCTTCATCCGTTGATTATTCAGCAATTACCACGACTCGATGAATATTCATACAATCGTTTCTATTTTTTGTTCCTTAGGGAAGACTAAAAAAATAACAAATCTATTTTCAGAATCTAATTATGTTTTAAAAATGAGCAATTTTACAATTTAAAATTGCAAGAGTCATAGATTCTGAAATGTGCAACTGAGAAAGTATAATATTGAAATTGAAAATATGAATTTGAAATTGGAGCATTTAATCTGTTCTTCATTTTAGAGTCATCTGACGGTCAGATTTGGTCTTCTAAGTCTCTTTAAATCCCAATATCTACCATACTGCTGGTCGGTAAGGGAGGCTTCTATGCCGTCGATATCCTTTCGGCGGGAAATAGAAATGTCCGCGGTCTTTAGTTCGCTTGGTCAACCACAAGCGGCGACTACGAGTTGCTGAAGGCGCCTCCACCTCTAAAGAATTCTTAGTTACCTTCTCAAGGAAAGTAGAAGGCAATTTCTCCAACTATAATACAATTTTTCTCTCGTTTTAACAGCCTTCTTCATTTTGTTGAAAATATTAATCCAGGAAGGTGTCTTCTAAAGATTTACAGTTCCTGCTGGATCTAAATGAAATTCCTCGCATAGCGTCGCGACGCCAGAATACTTATGTTTTAACAGGCCGTAAGAATTTAAATTCGTGTCAGCATTTTTCTTCATCGTTCTAATTCCTACGAGTTTCTATATTCTCCAAGAGATACAGAACGTCATTTCAACCCCTTCCATTGATTCCCTTTCCTCATCCTGTTACAACTAAACTTCTCACAAACTTATTGCACGATCTTGATATCTTTGCCTCAAACAAGACAGGAAATCGAAACTTTTAGTCGAGGAAGACAAGTTGACCAAAGTTTTGAATGAAAAGTGAAATACCATCGGGCATCTGGATGGCTACGAGAAGGTTCGCAATGTAGGTTGAACTCATAAATTGATTCCATCGATCCTTCGATGCTCGAACATTATTAGAAACGACGCTGTCGAGATTATTTGCTTTGGCGTTGAGCTACCTGTTCAACAGCTTTGACAAATTTTAGTAGCTCGTTGATTCAACCTAGACACAACCCAGACCTACTTATCGATTACAGTGCCCATTTCTGACAAGATGTTTGACATCTTGATTTCGCGTCGTCCTTACACCATGTTCCCTGGGGGTAATCTTCATACATGAATAATGAGTACAAGTGATCAAATTCAACTTTTACCCTCATGAATTCCCAAAATCCTTTCATGTCTCATTCAGCTATTAAAGATTCATCGATGCAACAGACTTTTCGTTTTGTCAAATTTCATTTTGGAAAGTAGTTTTCAGTTTGAAATGAAAATCTCGACAAATCCCAATGAAAATCAGACATGATACCAGTCTCCTCTGTCGCTGATTCACGTACCCGCCAAAGAGTACATCTTCTTCCCGTGTTCCCTCGTTGAAAGAGGAAAATTACGACGGATCGAGCTCTCTCTCTGGCTGGCTGGCTGGCTGGCAGAGTTTTCGGTGTGGCGGCCACGGTTTTATTTATAGCGGAGGAGGTCGTGATGCGTTCCAAAAGCTACTCGTCGCACCAGTAGCACACGTACAAGCATACCGGCCTCGTCTCGTACCAGTTTCATCGGCGATCAGCGTCTGTTCGTCTCGAAGTCGAAGAGACAACGGACTATAAAGGGGACGTCAAACCTCCAGACCGTTCGCGAATCGATCGGAATCATCGATCGTCGATCGAAACCGTGAATCCTTCTCGATCTTCCGGCACGCGTGTTCGATTCGTTCCACCCGGTGTACACGTGTACCGTGTTCGTCTTCAGGAACCAAGTGCTTCGTGGACTCGATTTACGTGAATTGGTGGCTCATTCCAGAGGGAAAAAGATCATTCGCCTACATAGTGTGTGTGTATACGTGTGGAGGTGGATGAATGAACCGAACAGGATGAATTGAAAGAGTGGTAGGTTTCTTCGAGGAATCGGTGACTGCATCAGTCTCTTCTTTTTTCTCATTGCAGACGATTCGAATTTCTGTACAGAGATATAGTGAATAAAAAAAGTATTGGTTTAATTAAGCATCATGAATTAAGGACATTTTTATTGGCCTTAAAAAGCATTCGACGTGATCGTAACAATACTTTTTTGATTCATCATAGGTATCTGTAAGTTTCCCTTTTTTGGTTACAAAGTCGTGGTTCAGAAGTCAAGGTTAAGGCTGATAGTTTATGCGTTCGGTATTGTATGCACCTTGAAGAAGCACGTCATCAGGTATCGTGTTTAACGTTCGGCATGGATCCAAAGATCGGACGTCGCGCGACGGACATTAATAATCGTTAATTTTCACGGGACAATTACGCTGTTTTCTCTCTTCTAGTCGTTCGTTATCAATCTCGTAATCTTTTTGCATCGATGCGATCGACACCGGAAACAGAGTCGCCGAGTGGGTGAAGTGAGAACGAACTGACAGCCGGCCCGTGATAAATGCGGTTTCGAACCAGGACTCGACGTGCCTCGTGCCGGAAGTCGATGGACTCGCGAAGCTGACGAAAGCTGATCCACGTAGGCGATCGTGTAAACGGTTTCATTCATCCGATCCTTCACACTGCTGGTGATTTTCACGAGATAGAACACGGTTCACACGAGCAATCGCCATTTCTGCGAGCTCTTTTGTACTCGTGTACCCTGAGGAATGGCGCATCTTCGACGACCGGTCAGGAGGGAGCATTACAAGCCCTTTGGCAGAAGGAAGGTAAACGAAAGAAGACTAACAGATGGCACAATTTTTTTTTCTACTAACTCCATTGAGTTTAATGCGATAGAAATGGAATGATGAAGAGTTAGTAATAATTTGAAAAAGTTCAGCGGTAATAGAAGAATATAATAAGATTATTTTCTTTCGAGTGCCTTGTGTAACCGGTCTATTCTTGAAATTGTACTTTAAATGACAGGATGCTCTGATGCCGCGTTTATACTGAAATAGCTGCGACGTCCTTCGATGCCCGAGTGTCCTCTTGGTCGCCAAGTTTGCCAGATCAGCCTTTTGTAATGTGTATTTCGTATCGTTTGCAAATTGAACATAGTTTCTTTCAACTTTCAGAAGCAAACATCCCTTGTTCCTATAAGAAGACTCCTAATCGACGAGTGAACCTTGATTCTATATCGATTCCGTAAAAAGAGGGTCTCGAAAAAATCATTCAATTATTCACAATTGTCCCCCGATACGAAAAGAAAAAGGTTTCCATTCCCGATTGGTATAACCCGACGAACTCATCGGCTAAACATTCGATTCATCCGAATGACACAGTTTCGGTCTCGGAAACCTTTGACCGCAGCGACGACGTTCAAGACGCCTCGTGGTTTCACGATTCGAGGATCGTCGTCTCACACAGAGGCACACCTACGTGTGTAGGTAGAGCTTGATAGGACACGTTGCCTTCAGGGTGCACTGGCCTGGCGTTGTCGTGTGGGTCGCAACGGGTGGCGAAGATCGGGACGGCAGAGAGGGGTAGCGGATCGATATAGTTACGGGGGTGTCGTCCGGCTTCCTCGGTGGCGCCACAGAGCGGGTGAGTCGGCAAACCCTTAGGCCGATGTATCAACTAACCCAGGAACGCGATTCGCGTTCGTGGGGACGTGGAGAACGTAGTGTCAGTACGCGGAGAAACCTCGTCCCATCGTGGTTCGCTCGTGTCCACCTCCAATTGTGTGGCTCTCGAAAGGTGTTATCGAGAAATCGCACTGTGCTTCCGGTTCACGGAGGTCGAAAACAACACGCGTCCAGCCGGCAGCCTGGTGATACACGCACGCGACCGTGGCAAATTTTCGACGTTTCCAAGCTGTTGATATTTGTTTTTCTCGTTTGTTTCCGCGCGAGACGATCGAACGCAGGTACAGGCTGATTAAAATAACGAAGGGTGATTTTAATCGCGAAGGATGCAGATGGACGCAGGCAGAGAATCTCCTGGATAAATGTTGATAACGACGTCGTGGCGGGCCGAGTCGATCGAATGAACATGAACTCGCCACTCCACGATGTCGTTGACCCGCTTACGAGCGTCCTCCGCTTTCATAGCCTCTCTGTCGCGAGTTTTCGTAGGTTTCCTGTGGATTTCTCGTGTTCGCGAACGACTCGAGTGGAACGTGCTCCTCTCCTGTGAAGTGGTGAAACGCCTACAGTGAGACGTCTATTCTTCTTCTTCTTCTTCTTCTTTCTCCATCTGGTTTTGTTCTCTTTCTTCCTCCTATTTTTTTGTTGGTGCTTACCGTAGTCGCTCTCCGGGCAAATTACGTCGCGGCAGTGTCCGGAAGGAAGACAAAAAGGACGTTTTCCCTTGGATAAGAAGAGCCTATTATTCTTCACAGGACACTGCCATTATCCTTAACAAAAGCTTGCTTTTCCTTCTTCGACGCGTCTCTTCGTACCTTTCAGCATTCACCGGATGTGTTATCCACCGGTTGGTTAATTGCTTCTTCGAATTATCCTTCGCTGTTTACAAAAGGATAACCCCCGAGGATGGTACACGATCTCAACGAGGTCAACCGAATCGATTCCACTTCGTCGCGTTGCCGATAATTCCGGAGCATTTATGTTTTCCATGAATTTCTGCTAGGAAGTATGCGGTTTATGGAACCAGTACGCGCTAATTAATTATCCAGTTAGCGAACAATCGAGGGAGTTGCGTGACGTTCCACTCGTGCGGCCTTTTCTGTAATATAATCCAGTTTCTATTTTCACGTTCCATTTGTCCCTGAAACATCGTAGCTACGCACATTCGACATGGTCATCAATTTCCATATCCAGCATCATCGGATGCCTCGGTTTTAATTAATACATCCGAGGCTGACGCTTCACACGTTCGGCAGGAATTTCATTATCCATAAATTTGCATAACTTCAGAAGTATTTATCGTATAGAGCCATGCTTTTCATGATTGAAGCGGACATGGTCATTTATTATCTGCTGAAAGTTCAGTTTCCTAGGACGAGCTTCTATCAAGTTGAAATTGATCCCAGGCCGAAGTAAAGCAATAACCTGGACCTCGCGATGGTTTCCAGGTTACGTGATCAAACTTCGCGACCGATCGACTGTGGCCGAGGTGTCGGGATCCTTTCTCTCGCGACAACACCACCCCCGTCGTTACTTTAATTGCCACGGTGTAATTAACGAGCGAGCAGTCGTTAGGCGGACATAGCCTAGTCGCTTGCAACGAAGACGCTCTTAGGTAGTCTCGTTAAGATCCTCGTCCCTGAGAGCAATTATATCAGCATATTTCGTGACAGTAGTGGAACGGCCGCCAGTCTGGCACCGTGGGCAGAAATCCCTATCGAACGATCCGTCGTAGAAGGATCGACGCGCGAGGAATCCTTGCTGGAATTTTCCTCTCCTTGCCTTTCGACCGGCCGTTTATAGCGGGTGTTCGATAGCAAAGCTTTCCGATAAGCTATGAAATAATTCCAAAGACAACTCGACGCTGCCTGCGTTCATTCATCTCGCGTTTAAAGATCCCGAAGAATTTCAACGAAGAACCGTATTGCCAACAGTGTCCTCGAGAGCGGGCCGAGAGAGGACATCGATCAAAATCTCGAACGTCTCGCGGAGAGTATCTCGATGCTCGCGAAAATCGAAGCACCAGGTGGTCGAGGCGCGATGATCCTCGATAGCCGGGTGTAGATCGGGCACTGGTGTTTGGATGGCTTGCAAAAGGAAGCGAAAAAAGTCGTGGACGAGCGTGTGAGGGGAGGTGTTCGCTGCCCCATGGCCAGCATGGCGTAGCGACGCTACGTAGTCACCCCTTTCTTTCGAAAGCCTTCGAACGAAGCTTGAAGAGTTCGAACGATGAAGCTGGCTGGCAAAGAGGAAGAAACCGAGACGCAATGCGGTAGCTCGTGCTCGGCGAGAGCTTAGCGGATCAACGTCGAGCCTCGGAGCCGACTAGGGTATCGAAACTGGGCCATACAAAGTTCGAGGGCCCGCCGGAAGTGGATCAAAGCCGCTCGAACAACAGCCCTGGCGACGACGGCGCTGCTTTCCGGCGATGATCGGATACAATCAACACAATTCGGGCTACAACAAGCTATTTACCCAGGTACAATGGTCGAGCAGAATCTTTTCAACCCCTCGTTTCGATTGATCAGCAGGGAGATCGACGAGGGACAATTTGTGAACTTGTTGGGTTTAACCCTTCTTCAATTTATCAACTTTGTTTCCACAGATAGCTACTTGGGAAAAGTGAAGAAGATCAGATAAATTTTCAAATAATTATGTCAGCATCCACTTGGTTCAAAATTGTATGAAATCACCACGGTTCTTATAATCCAAAAAAGGGTTAACTAGCTACCTTTTTGGAAGATTCTTCTGCACTTTCAACAAAGTTGTTGGGTTTCATCGTTGAAAGTATCAACGTTCTTCCAGGAGGGTATACTGGAAAGCTTCGAATATAAATTCCAAGAACTTAGAAATTTTTACCGAGTCGCTTGGGAACATGAGTCTTATACTGAACATGTTGACAAAGGGAGCATTTCAAGACAGGTTAATAAAGGAATTGCATAGAACGTTTCTCGTAGGGGTTGTTTCATAATAGACACATTGTTAGGATGTTGGGAATATTGGCGAGGGAGGAACGAAATTATGGAATTGATTGATGGTTCGAGCTGGAAATTCCTCGAAAGCTACCTGCTACAGATTTCGTACATAATTTTTTTCGTAACGTTTATGATTGTAGACAATTTTCTCCGTAATATCGAAAACGTCGACAAAAGGACTTTGTATATTTTGAAGTGTTAATTTTTTAATTAAAATCTAAGAAATTATTATTCTTCTATTTTTTAAGCTTTTTAATGCAACATGTTTTAGTATACTAGAGCATAATATTTGCATAAACATCCGTTGTCTAATAATACATGACAGGAAGTTAGTAGGGTGTACGCGAGGGCATAAAGGGTGTGAATGAATTGGCCTCCTTGTGCAAAGTAAATTAATTGCAAGGGAACATGGCGGATGCAAAGTGTCTTCGTCTCTTTCCTCCGTTTATAAAGGGTCTTCTGTGGCGCGCGATGCGTCATAAAAGTTTTACATTAATCAGCCTGGCGTGAAATAAAAGCGGCCAGCCGTGCTATCGTTGCACAGTCTCGATCCTTTACGTTGCACTCTAAATCGATCTGGTTTACATTTTAAGCGTGAAACCGAGCGTTTCCTCTATGCCTCGTTACTCCTGCAGCTGCCGTTTTCATCCTCCTCGCATGCATTTTTATTATTATACAAGTCACTGTTTTCTTTTTTCGTTTATACTGCATCAATATCCCTGTCTTATTCTAATACTTTTTGCTCTTTTCATCTGCAGCGGTAATTTTTAATAATTCACTGCGTTATTCCCTTTTGTTCTTAAATATTAAAACAATATCGATCCGAAATTCTGCATAACAAACTGAGCTCGTAATAAGCGATCTAAGCTTCCTGTGTAAATTATAAATTTTATTGGTACAGAAGATGGTATTTCAGAAATGATATTTTCTAAAATATGAAATACAGGGTTTTGAAATTTTTTAAAATTTCAATGAGGTGTTTCTGAAGAATGGAAGATAATATCGTTGACCGACGTATACGAAAAATAGTTGAAAATGTTTGTTTAAAACCATCTTCGTCCTCGTGTTCCCCGGAGGGTTGAAGAAGGTCGTGGCAGCACGCATAAGACAGGTTTACACAGTCACGCACGAGGAACAGGTAGAGGGACGATTAAGTAAAGGCCGTTGGCATGGCTACAACCCTCAATCGAATGAATTCATGCCCCCGAAAAAATTCCTACGTCGAGGGTGGAGGAGACGATCGTTTTGTAAACGAATCCAATTTATATTCTCTTTCTCCCATTTTCTCTGCGTGCGCGACATCCGAGATGGTCTCTTATCGAATGCAACACGATGGAATGCAAATCGAACGATCTGGCCGGCTGGATACGCGCCTTTGCATTTAATTAATTATCTAATTACAAGATGGCAAACTGTGACTTTGAAAACTTGGATCGATAAGTCGATGTCGTCGCGTCTTTTCTCGCTTAATTACTCGTCTTAGGGGGAAAAATTTTTAATTTATAGCACAATTAAATTTATTTTTATAGCGCGATAAGATTGCCAAGTAATCTGAAAGATTGCACGTCGGGGGTAATTAACGAGGGTTATTAACGATCGAGATAGTTGATTCAACCGGAAGTTGGTTAGACGATAGAGATCGTTTTTGATGTATTGTTGCCAAGAATGGCTACGTTATAGATCGTTTCTTCGACGTTTCACCGGATGTTCTACATGCTGACGCAAGGATCTATGTTGGGCGACGATATAGATAGAATCCTAATTTTTGTCTCAGATTCTTGATCCGACCAAAATAATATTAGTTTATCCAATTGAGTGACAATTACTCATAAGAAACTTTTTCTATATCGCCCTGCATTCACGTAATGTGATTGTTGAATCGCGAAAGTGAGTGGAAGTAAAATAAACCGCCACGTCTGACCAATTACGGACCTATTCCACTTGCTCGCGTATTCCCTTATTTTCCTTAGGAAATTCCACAATTTCTCTGCCAACAAAATTAATCCGAATGTTTCAACATCTAAATAAACTAATTATCATGTGAAAATTGCTATTGCATCTCTAAATACTTTGCATTGAACTATAGTTCTCCATGGTACCAAAAGGGTTAAATTATAAAGTGCAACAGATCGTGCCAATATTTTCTCAATTCTTTGCATAATTATGCACTAGCCCACAGAAATGATGAATATAAAACATCAAAGTGATTCATGGAACAGAAACTAAATCTTTATTCTCTCTGAAGAAGCGGATAGAGTCGCGTAAGGAATTCGATAAAAATTCCGTGGTAATAATGTTGGTCGCTTCGGAGCGTAATTGAAAGGAGTTTGTTTTGTATTCCAGGGCTCGGCGGACTCAAACTACTCACAGCCGAGCTCGGATCTCTCGCTGGACGAGGAGAAAGAGAGCTTGCGTCGTGAGAAGGAGAGGCAGGCCCTCAATCAACTTGAAAAAGCCAGGGTAAGTCATTGATCTTTCGCATGTTCCACTTTCCTCACCTTTTTCCCACCCCCCCGTGAGAGCTTGTTTTTCCGTCGGCCTTTCGTAAATCGTTTCGTATCGATCGATAACTTCCGAACAAGAGCGTCATTGCTTTCGACGCGACAAGCGAGCCGAAGTCACAGCCTGGAACGAGAAGCGTGTCGATGAATAGACTAATGAAACCAATTAAACGTCCCGTGATTCCTTTGTTTTCCGTCGTGCAGATGCAGATTCATTATACAAGGCGCGATATTATTCATCTTAACCCCTGAAATATCAAAGGCTGCGGGGCACCTTGCGTTAAATTTAAGGGTTGAAAGGCGCGGCTTAAGAAAATGATAAAAAATCCTTACGAACGTCCTCCAGGATACTCGAACGATCGCTGGAATTACCTTCGACCAGACAATAAATGAATATTGATTATCTTAGCCACGACCTTCGAAGGGTAGAGCATCGTAATAAACACGAACGAACCCCTATCGATGTAGCACGGTTTTATTTCTTGTCAGCGGCAAGCTGTCACGTGAGCGGCGTTCACAATATACCAATCATCCGTGATCTAATCGGCTTTTGTTTTATGCTTAAGTTACAATTGCACAATTATTTGTTACGGACTAAAGGACCGTACGAATTGACCCGATAGAAAAATCAATATAACTGACAATGAAACGGGCTTTTAAAAAAATACTTGCGAAGATCCTTTGTAATTATAGGAACCTTGTTAACGATGAGCCTTTGTTAATTATCTAGACGAAACCGGTAGCGTTTGCAGTGCGGACCAATGTGAGCTATGACGGATCCGTCGACGACGATTCGCCGGTTCATGGCTCGGCTGTCAGCTTCGACGTTCGTGATTTTCTGCACATCAAGGTAAATTTATTCGAATCTTGAAGTCTGGATAAATTATAACCCAGACCTATGCGAAGCGTTTTCATTGTTATAATTAACGCGTTAATTTTTTCCGGGCTACTCTTCAGGAGAAGTACGATAACAATTGGTGGATAGGTAGGCTGGTGAAAGAGAACTCGGACGTCGGTTTCATCCCTTCACCGGTGAAGTTGGAAGCCCTTAGGCAGCAGGCGAGCGCTGCACGTGGCACGAAGGGTCTCTATTCGGCTCGTGGAGGGTCTTCAGGGAACCTTGGCGAGAGTGGTATGCCCTCACGTGGTTCCACACCACCTACACCAGGTATCCTAGCACGTCCTTCTTTCTTTCCGACCCGAATACCACGGTGTACCTACTTGTTCGGGAATTCTCTCATCTCGACCGATCGATGACAAGAGTCCGACCGAGAAAACAGACGGAGGGATTGTATCCACGGCCAGTCGTATAAAAAAACCGAGACAGACAGAGAGAGAGAGAAAAAAAAAACAATGAACACTTTCGCTTGCTGCCATAAGTATCTGACCAACTCAAACACCGTAGCTTTCGTTCTATATCGCAAGCATTCTACGCGAGCTTTTCTTTTTTCTACCCCCTTTTTCATCCCCCTTTTTTTTAGTTGCGACGTGAATCGTCAGTAGCTATGGTCAAGTTATCGAGTTAGAATTATAGAGGGTATTTTAGTAATCGTCGCGTGGGTCATTGAGAAAGTTTTCTTCAAAAAAATTTATTGTTTATATGTTTGAAAACTTTCTGAATGACTTACGCGCACGAATAAGATCGTCCGCTTGATACTAGTGGTAATTTTTGTTCGCTTTTCGATCAGAACCTTCACTAGTCGACATACAAACACGTCTACACTTAATGTGCACAAATACACACGATACTCGTCTATTCGCTGTAAATGAACTTTTAATATTAGGTTGTTGCATATCAAATGACCGGATCTCTTGTTTTTTTTTAAAGTTGAAAATTGTACGAATTAATTTCATATGTGACAATCTAATAGCTTCCACGTATCTTCAAGACCAATGCATCGAATTAGTACCCTAGATTCTTAGATTGCATTCAAGCTTCTCATTTAGTTTCCTTGAGAGAAAGAGGGACACTTATCGATGCACAGGAGATGGCAATGATTTATCCCACGAGTTAATTGAAATGATATTTCATTGACAGGTGACGATAGCGACAGTGTGGGAAACGTACGTGGCGGTAAGGCAACGCTGACCACACCACCTGCCAAGGAGAAACGGAAGAACTTCTTCAAGAAGCCGGTAAACGATCATCAACCTAACCATCTCGATTCCTTTTTTTGTATTTTCTTGCGATCCGTGCCTGGATGTTCTCGTTGAATCGAATCGAGAACAGCCGGTGGTATGCGGGAAGTCTCGTCCGTTTTGTTTAAAGGCTGGTCGAAACCGTTTGTATATTCGATACACGATGCTTTACGATCCGCGTACCGATCGTCAGACGAGATTAACATTTTTCATGGATTTGGCAAAGATTCGGCGTGTGCGATAAAGCCGGTGACGTGGACGAGGCTTTCGTGTCTAAATTTATCAGTCGGTGCTAGAAAATATCGTGGGCCACGCGAGGACTAGCAGATTTATTTCTGTGAGTATGCGACTCTCTGTGCGCGATATGCGTTAGATCTCTTCTTCCCTGAGCACCGTCGTACGTTTGTAAACTTTCTGAATCAAAGAGAACGAGTTTGTGGAATAATTTCGAACAATTGTCGATTGATGAAGATCAACTTTGTTCGTGGGTTTCCAGGAAACGACTACACCGTATGACGTGGTACCTTCTATGAGGCCTGTGGTCCTGGTGGGTCCTTCGTTGAAGGGTTATCAGGTGACGGATATGATGCAGAAGGCTTTGTTTGATTTTCTGAAGCATCGGTTTGCTGGCAGGTCGGTTCATTTATCAGTTTATTATTTCTTCGTAACACGTGTCAAGGTCCTAGATATCAACATGGACCTCGTCCAAGAAGATAAATAAATTCCTTTGTTTCCAGAATAATTATCACTAGGGTAATGGCAGACATTTCGCTAGCGAAGAGATCATTGCTAAATAATCCAACTAAAAGAGCGATCATGGAACGATCGACCAGTAGGAGCAGCTGTCTGGCGGAGGTTCAAGCTGAGATTGAAAGGATTTTCGAGCTGGCCAGAACCTTACAGGTAATTAAACAGTCGTCATCCCTTAAATCCATTCTTCCACGTCATCTTCGTCTCTTCCAGCTGGTGGTTCTCGATTGCGACACCATTAATCATCCGTCGCAGTTGGCGAAGACCAGTCTAGCACCAACGATCGTCTACCTGAAGATCTCGTCGCCGAAAGTGCTGCAGAGGTTGATCAAAACGCGTGGCAAGTCTCAGATCAGACACCTGAACGTACAAATGGTAGCAGCGGAGAAGTTGGCCCAGTGTCCGCCGGAGATGTTCGACGTGATCCTGGATGAGAATCAGTTGGAGGAAGCTTGCGAACACGTGGCCGAGTACTTGGAAGCTTACTGGAGGGCCACGCATCCTCCTGTGATCGCGTCGGTGCCACGGCCCATTCCTGCACCCGACGTACCTGTGGATGCGTTGACACCTCGCGTCACATCAGGTATCCCGTTCATTCCGACACCGTGAGATCATGGCCATACGAATTCGTCGAGGTTCGCTACGTAGTTGTGTAAATGGTTTCGAAGTACAAATATTCTACGTGATTTTCATTATCGCGGAGAATGGAGTCGCTGATGGGATCACGCCGGTCTGGATGGGTGACCTGGTTAGGGGGCCTTCAGGGTAGAGTATTTGTATTTAGAAAAGTTCCATCGGACGATGCTGGTTTCTCGTTCGACATCCGTGAACTAGAGATTACGAATTCGCGATTCGAACAGGAAAATCGAGCATATCATTCAACGGATCGATGATCATTGATTTTTCATCTATCACGATTATCCTCTTATAGACTCCATACGATCCTCTCTTCTCCGGTCATGACGCTGGGTCGAGGTTTCTAATTCATTCGAAATTCTTTAACAAGTTCCAATTTTCGTCGACTAACAAGTTCTTGCCTCTTTAGGTAGCTGTCACGAGAGTTACCACGAGCCAAGAGGTAACTCAAACCTACTCCTCGAGCAATATCCTTTTTTCAATTTTTCAGATTAAGTAATAATAAATCATGTAACAAATATCCTTCTCCTACTTAACCGTCGCGCAGTGTTCCGTTACTTGCTTATAGAAAGAGGGAATAAAAGATCCTGTAATTACTCTTTCGAATACCTTCTGTCTTATGGAGATATTTCTGGTGAATACTGGCGACATTCGAAGCTAGTAATGAAACACGTCTATAGTAACTGATATCATTTAGCTGCACGTAGCCGTTGCATGGACTCGTGTTAGAATGTAGAGCTATTCTTATCGGGAAAGACTGCTAGTGATTGTACAACCTATACTGAGCCTTGTAAATTATTACGATACGTTCGATATCAGCTGCACGCCTTTCTTTATATGCACATTAAATCGTTTGAACGACACAGGAAATACATATTATCTATTTCTTCTTCTTGTAAATACTCTGCTCTACTTTTGTGCGAATTCGATCGGTGCTGTTCAGACAAAGCTTTAGAATCTCGTTTATTTTTATATTAAATTCGCGTACGTGTCCTAAGAACAGCGCCGATTTAAGATTGTCCTGTCGGTGATAAAATATATCTGTTATTTCAGCCAAGTGTCATTTCTAATGGAATCGTTTGAAAATGAAAACGTTTCGAATTAGAATGCTTTTATCTTGCTTTTAAATAGTTCCTCCAAGACACTTATCTTTGTGAGTTTTACCATCATCATATTTCACTCACCGACAGTGCAAACTACGTATACTTCCGCGTTCTATGCATGATCAGATAGATTGAAACTAGCAGTCTTTAAGTTATTCGAGAGATACGATCGAGAATTACACGTACGTTTGTCGTGATGGACGATTGATCGATGAGAAAGCACGACACCTTTACATTGAATTTCTTTTCAGCGACAATGTATGGATCGGCAAACTTGTATCAACCGCAGCAAGACAATGGCGCGCTTGCTCTCGTTAGTTTCAACCACGTGTTCATCTTGTTTTTTCTTTGTTCATCGACTCCTTATCCTGCACTCCGTCCGACATGAACAAACCATACGATTTTTATGCGTTCATTTCATCTATATGATCGTTTATCACATCTCTAGCTGCAGCTTACCTCGTGCACGCTGCGCTCTCGATTACCTTGACACGAGTGGATTTCATTGTTTCTATTCGAAATTGTTCAAATTTTCGTAATGACCCTAATAGGAAGCCCTAATATTCATCGGCATCGACTAATGATGCTAATTCTATTAATTTGAAATTAGGTTACACGAAATCCATTCGTGTCCTCGTGCTACGCAAAACTAACACCACCCCAGCTACAGCCTTTAAAAGATCCTAGAACGTGATATCAATTCCGTAAAAATCCTTTTTCGTTTCACTCAAGATTCCATGCTTTGCATTCATTTCGCGATGTTCTCAACGAAACGGAGACCTCGTAAAAATCACGAAAAATTACATAAACCGAAAAAAAAAAGAAAAAGTAACAGTATCGGTAGGCCAGGTTCACGCACAATTGGCAATCAGCTCTGACTCCGATGTTCTCTTTGTTTACGTGTAAAAGCCGTGGAGGCGGTGGCTGCCACGGGAGTCATCCGAAAACAGGGCCAGTTCACCTTAGGTCGGGGTGACGAGAACAAGCCCAAAGAGTCGAGCTAAGCAAAATGCTCTCACATACAACGAGGGTCGGCCTTGAAAATAAACGACCGACCTCTTCCACACTTCTTCCTCATCATGGATGAGATTTAACCGGGCTAGACCGACCGATGAATTGTGCAACTCGTCCTCCCCGACCAACTCCTTAATACGGGGATACGATTGAGAGAATTAGAGACTGTGTGTAATAGGGAAACATCCTTTATGAGGTCGCGTTGTAAGTACAGACGGGTTTGGTGCATGGGCCCGGTGAACGGGACCTACCTGTTTCTCTTGCCCAAAGAGAAGGATTTATGATTTATTATATATTATCACTTTTGTTCGTCACAATACCCATGATGTTCCTCCTCGTTTTATCTGTTTCTATTTTTTTTTTATTATTATTCTTTCTTTTGTTGAATCCATATATCAGGACCGTTTTCCTTTCGTTCAACTCTAATTTCGTTATTAACCCCTTAATCCTTATTATTAATGAATAGATTAATTTTTTCAAATCGATGATTCTCGGAAGATGGATCATTGAAATAAATATAACTTAAATTTAGAATTTAGATAAAATATTTCTGAGCGTTAAGGGGTTAAGATTTTGATTTTCTTGACTTTGGTTCCTTTTACGTAAATCTTTTTTTTTATTGTCTGTCTCGCAAGCCCTTCACCAACCCTTCTCAATATAGAATAGGCTGATAGAGTAGTTTAACGTGTTAGAGGCATTAACGAGAGAAGTTGTCGATGTTAATTGGACCTCGTTCGCGGGTTTCCTTCGAACAGGATCTTCGAAATCCTTCTTTTGGGACATTGGCTTGTTTTTGTGCCCCTCTTCCCACCTTTTTCTAACGCGACATTCTCGTATCGCGGATGTTTCTTTTCTTTTTTTATTCGCCCGCGAAAGGAACGAGTCCACGAATGAGGGACTCGACGACCAAGTTTTCAGACTTTCCCCGATTCCTTGCGCTCCCACGCAAGGATCCAGCTCGAACGTCGGAGTCTTTGCAGCGTGTTATTTTACCTTGTCGATATTTTTTTTTTTATTTTGCCTTTTTTTCCGGTCTTTTTGCATAGCTAGCCCTGCATGCACTGACTGTTAGTAGTGTGAGGTGTTTTCAGTTTTCTTAGATGTGACACGTAGTAGGTGGATTGAATTGGTTCCTCACCGTTTGACAGTGACCATTAACTGTAATCGAAGTAACATTCTATCTGATAATATAGTTTTTGGAGTGGAAATAGTGAGACTTGTCGGGTCTCAAGTTCGACGTAATGATATTTAATTAATTAAAATAATTTGGTACTAGCTACGTCAAGCTTGAGAAATTAAAATTCGAAAGGATCTATCATTGACAAACTTTTCTTTTTACAAGAAAACTTATTATATGCAAGCAGAAAAGTTACCCTTTCGAATTTTATTATAATCAACCCTGAATTACTGTAACCCAAACTTACCATTTGTTTCAAAATAGATTTCTAATCGGTATCGTAGGGTTACAGTAATTCAAGCAAAGTCAATGAAAGATCAAGTTCACGAAATGACAAGTCTGTTGAAATTCAGGATCGGGCTCGTACAGCGGCGGACACGTGAGCGAGGGAACGAGAAGATCGAGGTTGGAGAGGATGGATCGT
This sequence comes from Osmia lignaria lignaria, assembly GCF_051020975.1. Taxonomy (NCBI): domain Eukaryota; kingdom Metazoa; phylum Arthropoda; class Insecta; order Hymenoptera; family Megachilidae; genus Osmia; species Osmia lignaria. The sequence continues at coordinate 8,739,273 of NC_135035.1, forward strand.
GATCGTGGTGATCGTGGTGAACACGATTATGGGACCGAGGAGGAATCGTACGTTGGTGGCGTCGATTACGGCAGTGCATCGAGGCGTCGCCAGCAGCAAGACCCGCGCGCATTAAATGCCATTTAGGAGCTGGGGCCCCGGGGCCTGTCGCTACTGCGCTGTCCCCACCTGCGCACCACTGCTCTTTAGTGGGGTCGCCACCTGGTACGCTACTGAAAAACGTACGAAGTGCTTATAAAAATGCTACCTTAGCGAAAATTTGTCGCTCTGGTCTGTCAGTGGGGTTTCTTTCCTGTCCGCTATCCGTATGAACGTTTATTTTCCGATTTCGCTAGCCGAGTAAAATGATACACGCTTCGAAAAATATGCTGCCGCCAGCCTCCACGGATTTCTGTTTCCTTTTTATTCCTTTCGCCGCCCAAAATATATTGGGTGATACCCAGTCTTCGGTAAATTAAATCGATTGATTTCGTACGATCTATGATGGAACGTACATGCACGACAAGAATAACGTAGAATCCTCTTACAACGTTATCCCCTTCTGTTCGTTTACAGAGTTTCAATTATCGAATTCGCTGTAATGGAATGAAAGAATGCGAGAGAGTGAGAGCAAGAGGAGAGTGATCGATTTAGCCAGCGAAAACTTTCACGAGCATTATTTCCAACAGGAATTCCGCAAACGATGGGCGGGGTTGAAACGAATTATCGAAATGTCCTAATCGATGCGGTACGCACAGGATAAATCCCCCATTCGCGGAACCAGCTCAACGAGATGAGTATAATTACGTGAACAAATCAAAGAAACATACGTTCATGAGAATGATAGTGTATCGAGAGAGAAAGGGTGAGAGGGTAAGAGAGAAAGAAATGAAAGAGGGATAAAAAGAGCCCTGGGGCCTTAATTTTTGCGCTCACTCCTCCCGGGCCCCTATACCCACCCCCACGAGAAGCAAATCGAGCTTCGTGATTGCGAATAATTATCTATGAGAGCTTCGTGAATCGGCATCGGGTATTCAAAGGCACGAGATCTTCGCTCGAAAGTTAGATAGACGATCGTTCTGGTAAACGAAGAAATACGAGGGAAGAAAAACTATACGGGAAAATTTCGATACGAATTTTTGCGTAGTATTCTTTCAATTCGGCCACGAGAACAATGATAGTCGCTTCGACATAGAGGAAAATCATTAAAGAAAATAAGAAACGAAGAAAGTCACTCTAGTCGAATATGTTTAGTATCGATCGCATGGTAAATTCTATATTAGGAATTTTCGTATATAAACGAATTTTCAACGATTACGAAATCGGTGCAAGACGAATTATACGCGCGTGGCGATGGGTTGGGATCAGATCATTCTGATAAATATAATCGAACAGTTGAAAGTTTTCGACTATCGAAGCGCGTTGACGATCGCCGCGCTAGGCTGACGTGTTTATACGTTTTATTAGAGTCTATTACGTGGAACAGGATATACACAGGTACATACGAACACGAAAAGGACATGCACACATACACATATGTACATTATTGGTCAAAAAAGTATGGGACCATTTGCAGTGAATATCTTTAACCATTTCGCTATTAAAATTATTAAAAACACTTGTAGTAACAGATATATCTATCTTTTTTGCTCGGTACTCAAATCCTCTGAAATTTGTAATTTTCCAATTAAAATGGTTCCATACCTTCGGCCATCGGTGTATATACACAGGACAACACGGTAAGACTTTGAACACTACTTTGTGTATATAGTATACATACATAAATAATAATATATAAATATGAATATATTGTATACGCGGTGAACACTTCCATCTCTGTCGCTCGACAAAAATGAATCTCGATCGAGGCAAAGCGAGAGAAAAGTAGAGTGAAAGAGAGACAGAGTGAAAGGGTGGGAGAGAAAGAGAAAGAATGAAGATGATACTATACCATAGATAACGAATCCAATAGTTATACTGTGTACATATTGTAAGAAGCCTTTAAAAGAACGAGTCCTTTTCGTTTCGATTGCCGTGAACTCAGTGTTGTCAGGCTGCATCGTGGATCACTTTGTACACTAAAGCAGATTTTCATTGTTATCGACACATTTTTCAGTCCTCGTTGTTATCAATCTCTACGCTTTTGATGCACTACGATTTTCCTGCAACCACAAGATATTTACCGAATAATTGATACAGACATACATACACGTACACTTACACAGATTGCATGGATCCAATCGTGGCAACCGATAACACCGATGGAGTTCTGATAGCTCACGTGTTTGTTGGCCTTTAACCCTTTCGGTGCTAAATACTTCTGATATAAAATTTCTTTGCATAGGTTTCAATTTTGTTATCATTTAAAAATTGACAAATTTTCATCCACTCAGCCACTGGACAATGCAACAGAATTGTTAAAATTCATAGCACCGAAAGGGTTAATGGCACGTCATTTCTTGAACAAAACGAACAAATCTCGGGCACGTTATTCTTGAAAAGAGTCTAATGAATTTTGAACAATTCAAACAGCGACGTGCGTCGTTTAGATTAGTGAGATAGGAACGAGGCGTTCCATTCCGAAGGATTATGTTCGAATAGTGTGCTTTTGCAACACGAATTTGACGCGTGTTATTGCTGTGTGAATTTTAGTGAAGCTCTTTTATCGTTTCAAAGCTATTTTATGCACCATTATCGACCGATCGCTGGCACCGTTTGTTCTAAAAACGATCGACAACTCGAATCGATCATTTTTTATTTCGCAAAACTCGAACGTGGATCGTCTCCTTCTTTGGACGTTATTCCGTTTGTTGTTCTTTCGAATTGTCGCGAAGGAGGCGTGTTTTCGTCAGCGATCCGGCCTCGTTCGATCGAGAATAATTGAAAGTGTTTCGATATTTCTCGTTAAGACTCGTTGTTTATTCGCCAGCAAGTGATTGGCGCGGGAAGATTATATTAGGCAGGTGTTCGCGCGCGTAACAGATGGGATGTTTTTTGTTTTCATCGCGCGTTAAACACCGTTCATTAAAATTAACCGGCGCCTCGAGAGATCATCCGATGGATGTTTACGAATGAAACATTCCTCGGCTAAGAATCTTAACGGCGCCTTAACGATTAGATAGATGTTCGTGCGAAGATCAGCCTTCGATAAGTTTCTAAATCTTTGCTTGCTACGCTGTTAAACGAATTTCAACGGCGCCACGTGCCGCTCTTGATTTCGCTTATCGACGTTGAAAGTTTCACTCTTTTAGGCAAAGAGAATTTTTTTGTAAAGATACAACAATTGTAAGAATGCGAAGCATCGTATGCAAGGAACGATTGCGTCGTTCGGTATTCGCCGAGTAAAAAGAATTACGTTCGAGCGTAAAATTGCTCGATTATTGTAAAATCATTTCGCAGCCGACGTTTGTAAATACTAGGTGAAATATATATTTGCAAGGCACGATCATTGGTGACGTATCGACTGGATGATACTCACGCTTCCACTTGTGTACAGGCGCGTTTGCCTTTTCGCATTCGACGTTTGAACGAAGCGTTTGAAGTTCGATCGAACACGAATGCTCCGTAGTAGCAACAATTTCTTTCGTACTTTGATTCTTCATGCCTGATAGAAGATATTCATTCGTGGAACAGCACGGGATTATGCGATTCCGCGATTATTTTAACAATTTTTCGCTTCGTTCCTGGAGAGTAACTATGCATAACTTTGTGACGCGTAGATCGATTGATTTTGAAATCGTTAGTCACGTAGGCGCAACCGACGTAATTAAAGCGATCGATAGAGGAAACGTACGACTACGTCGAGCTGACGGGGTCGTTAGAATTATTGGAAATTTTTTATAATATTTTGTAAAGAGTCTCAATAGGCAGCGATAGAAACCCACATCACGCAGACCTGGAACGAACATGTTTAGGACGTGTTACAGTGACACAAATACAACATAACACAACATAAAAGATCGTACGCGAACCGCGATTATTCCGTAGAGTACGATTTACGTAGCTACTTTAAAACGGAACGAGCAAGCATTCCATCGCGTCGGCTTGTACGGATTTCAGTTTAGAAGTTTAGCAGCTTCCGGTCCGTTCTTTCTTTCGGTGTATCGTCGAGAATAGAGTTCGAGAATCTGTAAACGTCCACTAGGTCGCTAAATTAACGTCAGACGAAAGAAATAAGGAATCGAGTAGTGGATTAATCGCGAACAATTCGGATTTACTTATAAATCTCTTCGTAGTTGTCTCTTTGTAAACGAATCTATAGTTACCGCTCACGCGTGACGCTCGTTCGATGCGTAGAAGATGAACACACACCTATCTAGAGAAGAAAAGAAATCTCCACCTGCCCCCTTCAAAAAAGCAAAAACGAAAAAAATTAAAAAAAAAAAAGAAAATCAACACAGAAATAGTAAAAATTGAACGGATACGCGATAACGGGAACGCTGAAAGTTCAATCGGGAACACTAATCGAAAAGACTAAAAATGTTTAAGAAAAAAAAAAATACTGTTTGGAAAAAGCGAGAGAGGGAAGACTGGAAGCGAGGGCGAACCTTTCAGGGTGCAAATGAGCGTACAATTCGTTGAAAATGGGCGCGAATTGATTCTTTAATTACGTGGGAGTGAAGTTTATCCGCGTTGGTTGCACGTGAACGTTGTTAATTAAAAAAGAAGTCTGCTTTATCGGCGTCGTGAAACGATTTTCGACGTCATCCACGAACGCAACCCTAATATGATGGTTGGAAGGTCCAATGAAAAAAAAAAAAAAGAAAAAAAATATGAGAACGATGCATCGACGAAGGGAGGAACGATTTTTCTTTGTTTTGTTGATCGACGAAAGTGTGTTTCGTGTTCTGAACAACCCTTGGTCGATGATCATTGTGTCTCGATATGCTTAGAGATATCGCGAAACGCCTGTCCCTGTAAACGAGCCTTAAGGCTTTCGCAATAAATATTGTTGGCCGTGGTTATGCTATGATTTCGAAAATGTATCCGTGTACAGAAAGAAGCGAACAGAGAGACGCGGTAATGAATTCGCGTGGACGCCATTCCCGGTTTGACTCGATGATCGTGACTTTTGCCTCTTCATTCTTTCAACGCTGTTTGAAACGGAAAATGTTTGACTCGTTTCTGTCGGTTCCCTGCTGCTTTCTGTCCGTTATCCGACCATTCGAACGCTTCAGTAGAAAGCACACGAAATAGAACAGGACAGACGAAGCATGAGAATAATTATCAATGATTTTCGACTCTAGAAAATTAGATTAAAACGAACGTAGAGGCATTTAGAGATGATCGCATGCAGTCTAAAGGATATTATAAACACGATCGACAAATCGTCACTGCTATTTTGTCACGCCGTCCCAAATACGATCGTCGATTCGAATCAAACCGGCGTCGCTCCGAGGACGAAGTCCTGTCGCCTGTGTACGTGAATTTCCAAAAAAAAACGTGTTCAAATTTTACGTGCTTTCTTACGAGGAGGTAGTTTGCAGCTACCCCACGTGCGCGACACGAGTGTCTATGTACAATTTTCTTTTTCCTTCTTTTGGAAGAAACGCGGGCGCTCACCCACGTCCTCGGTCATTTTTCTTTTGCGGCTGGTTCGTTGGATCAAAGGTTTTTTCCTGTGTATATTGTCTATTATTCCCTCGTGCGATTGGTCTTGGTTACGGTGAGAGAGTGAGAGATTTAATAATTCGTTTTATTTCATTGTTGTTTGCACCAAAATCGTGTGCAAGAAGAAGAGAGAGAGGGGAAGAGTGGAATAGAACAATTGTGTTGGTCGTTTTGGTATTAATCGAATTCAGGATTCGTCTAATTATATCTGGTTTAATGAACCGAAGAAGAAAGATGTACGAGAGTGTGTGTGTGTGTGTCTGTGTGAGTGAACGTTATTGCAAGGGAAAGAAAGAAACGGATGTGAGAGAGACGAGGATTTTGCGGTTTAATGTGCGAGAGATGCGGTTATTCGGAGACGGAATTGAGGCGATTAATTATCGAGATGTTGTAAATTGTTCTATAGCAAAAATGAAAAGTGCTACGGCCGTGGCAGCACGCCTTTTCAGATATCCTTGACGATCGATCACTTTTCGATCTTTGATTAATTGAAAATCAGTTGGAAGGATCTTCGAATGGTATGAAAATTCGATTGCCTTCATTCGATTAATTAATTTCGTTGATGATTCTCGAGAGGCGTGATGCTCTGATCGTTTCGATGTTGATATGTCAATGCTGTGATGTTATCCTTTGAAACTTCAAACGAAAAAAAAAAGTATATTTCCCCTCCCCATCCGCCCCTTTCGACACGCCCCGTCCCAACAATTTTTCCAAACTAAAAAAGTGTCCCGCAAGACGAATCCTTTTCTCCTTTGGAAAATGAATATTTCTATTATTGTAACACTCCGCATAGCCCTTAAAAAATAGCTAGATTCTAATCGTATTTAATGTAAAGTTTATTATTGTTACATCTCAGTGATTCTCTCCTCTATCAGTGATATCACGGAGAGAGAGCGGACGTACAAGTCGAGGACGTTCGCGCGGTTATTGGGGGAGAGAGAGAAATTATTTGTAGAGGTGGTTGAAAGTAAATCGATCGATGATCGACCGATCGTAACGCTCGTTTCTCTCCGATACGTCACTGGTAACCAAAATTCCTACATTTGTCGCATTTGTAAATAAAATTTTTATCATCACACGATGCAATTGCGGCTTTTTCAATATTTTTATCTTTTCTCTGATTAATAATCCAATATCGTCCGACGCTGATTAAGGGTGAAAAGAATTCAATCCACAAAAATGAATACACGTGAAACGATCCATTTTATCTTCAGTGAATTATAAAACGACGTTACAATAAAGATTATTTACACTCTACGATAATTGTATCGTTCGAGATAATACAAGATTCATTGTACTGTTGCAGTTGTTAACTTTCGCATAATCAACCTTCTTAAAGATTAAGCTTTGCATAATTAAAAATAGAAAAATAATGTGTACGTTTTTGCAGCACGGTTCAACTCGATGAGATTTCATATAGCGACTCTTTGGCAATGAAAACTTGAATGATGATAGAGAAGAAAATAATCATTCGTCTATTTACAAAAAGCTATAACATTGATAGTACGTGTTTGTCTTTAAATGCCATTTCCGTTAAAATTAAAGCAGTTAAACTGATTAACCTTGTGCTATCGAAAGGAACGACATGCATACAGGATAAAGTAGATAGCAGAGTCACAATTGTTCATAGCGACAATTGTTAAAATTATTCGACTGATCCTATTTACAACAAATATACTTGAACCCCGCTTAATCGGATTGCACGATAAAATATACAGTCCAGGATTCGGATAATAAGTTAAGATTCCAGCCTCGCGCTCTTAGACACCTTACAGTTATTATAAATAAATAATAGAGTCCATAATTAGCGACGTTCTCGTGATAAATGCAATTCGAAGGATATAAATACACGATTTTAAACCTACGAGATTATTTCGAGCGACGTTTATTCCCTATTAAAAATGTATAAATATTTTTTATCGATACTCTTCGTTGCATATCAAAATCGAAAATCGAACAATGTTCAAATAAGTCTCGAAGGAATTAAATCTGTGAACCCAATTCACACCTACATTTATATAGATGAAAATTAGTCTCTAGAATATTTAAACAAAAGACATTTACACATATACGATTGAATACACTATATAACTAGCGCTTCGTACGTCTACCTTTGGTACAATTCTTCTCCCTACTGACTAATCATTAATTCTCTTTGTTCTGCCTTATGAACGTAAGAAAGCGAAGACACGAACCTGTGCCCTTCTACCACTATCCTCTCAAATCTATCGGAAACACGACATCAACATCCCTCCAAAATGTCATACGAACAAACACTCCAGAATAATTTCATCAAACTTCTTCAAACCCTCTACGAGAATGAATCTCTCACTGTTCAAACAAATACTGACAAGTGAGTTCAACGCCATGAAACGAAGCTGCGATCAATCACCTCAGTCCCATCCAAAACAACTCGCGAAGCATTCGATCAAAACACTGAAGATTCTGTTCGTACAAACTTCCGCCATCCAAACGGCAGCCATCTGTAACGCAAATCGTTTATATAAGTTTATATGAACAAATAATTCTCGTAGTCCGCGTACGAGGTTGCGGTGATGTGCTTCGACGAGATCGGGGTCGATGGGACACTCTGAGGCAGTTGTTGCACCCTTGGAACTTGTAACTGGGGCAGTTGCGTTGTATGAGGCACCACGATCCTCGGTTGTTGGTTCAAACAGCTCAACGACAGGTGATGCTGATCCAACTTGTGAATATTATTGTTGTTGATCGAGGTAGGATCCTTGTACAAAGGCAGATGATTGTTGTTGTCGTTGGGCTGATGGTTGTAGTGGGCTTGATGACCGGCGTGCAGGTTCAGTCTTGACATCGCCATGCTGATGCTCGAGTCCGACGCCCACATACTCTGCAAAGAACCCAACAACGATTGTGTAACGAATTTGACTTTCTATTATACATTCTTATGAATAATGCTTGATGCACGCTTCACGCACCGCCTCGAGATGCGTCCGTACGCGTAATTACGCTTGCGACCGTCTTGGAGCAGATCCAAGATGAAGAATTCCTTTGTTTCCACCGTGAGAACACGAGATCGAGGTTTAGCTGTTCAACAACCGTCGCGTTAAGGAGTTTGCTTTTTAATGACTCGTATATTTTTGTTCAGGTTGTTGCGAGAGTCGTTTAAATTGATTTAAGAGTCGTCGACGCGAGTAACGGGAGAGCCGAGATTCGATAGGATGTAAGACGACGAAAATCTGGGTAAATCGAATTCAGCCGGATCGGACGAACGTGTTCTCATGGAAAAACAATGGCGCGGATGGGTTCGATGTTTGTGAAGTCATATTTTATTAGACGCGATAACAAATTGTTTTAACTGTGAGAAGACATAGGTTGAAGGATTACGGAATAGTAAATAGGATAAATTACTTTTCTCCTGTGCGGATTGTAGTCGGGATTGCGCCTTATGCGAAGATGGCGATCGGCGCTTGTCCATCGTTGCGTGACCTTCAGGGGCGAATCGTCAGGATGCAATTTTCTTTGGTACTCCTCGCCTTCGCAGACCTCGTAGAGAGAAAACTGTTCGACCCGTTCCTTCGAGCTGTAGCAGCTCAACAGCATCTGAATCAGCTCGTCTACGGTGGTCTGTTCCGAGACCAATAGGCTCTTGTATTTCGACTGAAAATTAAAATAAGAAAATGTAGAATGGAGGAGAATATAGAAGAATGGAGTAACTAGAACTTCAAAGAACAGCCTGTAAAAGCAATGGAACTGAGATCGAATGGCAGGAAAGTGCGGGTGTGTAACTTACTCCGGACATGAGTGCGCTGTCGTATATTTTGACAAGCCCTCCACGACGTGTCTGCAAGGAGAATCTGCAACAAGAAAACATCCGTGAATCCTGGGATATCGTCGGCGAGTTCAAAGGGAATCGACGAACACTACTTCTGCGTAAAAACACGGGGACTCGAATGTTCAGTCAAACAGTGTCTCGTCTACGTAACGTACACCTACGCCGGAAGTTTCGAGCTACCAAGAAAACATCGATGGAACCTTTCGTATGTCGACACTTAACGTTCAAACATTCGGTACTCATTTCTCCCTTTCACTTTCAAGACTTTCGAAGGAAAATTTCGATTTAAATGAAAAATTTCTTCATAAAATCGACGAGTGACCCCTCGGCGTTGGAGTAAATAGAAGCAAGTCTCGCGCAGTCGAGCCAGACGACTCGAAGAACAAAGGGAATCTCTCGAAAGGACGTTGCTCGTTGGCTCGTGCTCACCGACCCACAGAAGAAGTCGTATTTACGGTCGGTCGCGAGCCCTGAAATTACATCACGAAGCCGAGCGAAACCGAAAGGGGAACGCGCGGAGGAGGTCGAATCCTACCTGGAATCACCGCGAGGATGACACGATTGCAAAACAGCAGGCCTGGCATCCTCGTCCAAAGGGAGGACGGTCCTTACGTTTGGTCTTCTCACAGTCACCTCCATGGTCAGATAGAACAGCCTAGGGTCGCGATGCTTCATACGATACTTGTTCAATAGATTCTGCACCACCTCGCGACAAGTCGTCTCATAGGTGATGCTCAGGGTCTTGTACTCGATGTCCGGCCGTAAGCAATTCGCGTACACCTTTATGGTTGTCTGAAATTGAGATTAATGGTTGCCATTAGGGAAAATGTTCACACGGTTTGATTTTATCGTGGGTGCTTTAATAATTATCTAGGATCTGGGAAAGAGCAATGAGAGGGAGCTTGGATTATCTCTAACAATACTTTTAGATACCTGTCATTGTATTTATCGGATATCTATGATACTGTATAAAAGTTGAATGGCAATCTATTATCGTACAGTAGGGTGGAGTTATATTTTAGAATCAACCCTTTGCTCTATAATTACATCTCCCGGTCATCAAAGTTTATTTCATCATCTAATCAACTCAATTAAACGCATGTGCCTCGCTCGACACCCAGTTGAATACCAGCACAAGGGGTTAATTTTATGGAATTCGTTGGTGGTTCATTAACGAGACAAGGGATTCCAAGAAAGGACACCAGGTCCCTGCGAGTATCTGCGGCGCAGAAAGAAAGGGGGAGGAAGGAAGACGACGTCCTGTTGTCGCAAGAAGGAAAAAAAGACCGGTTTAAAAGACGCGACAAGAGCCTTGACAATTAGTCCATAATTAACCCGGAGACAGACGTTGGCCACGCGCGCTGCATAAAACGCTATCAACCCCTTCAGATACGCCGGCTACGGGGGGATGCGTGCACCGAAAATAAACCAGACACCAGATCACCCCGTTCGCAGATGGGTACGTGTCACATGAGTACACATGCTTGTGTGTATTCATATGTCAGGATTAAAGCCGCGTTTACTCAGCGGTAGTCTATCAAATATAAAATAGGGGCACGATATCGATTTCTACTCTAAAATTGATAGGGTGCTATCGAAATGAGGTTATTTCATCGTAACATTAACCCTTTGATTGCTTATCTCATAGATAGTGAAAAAAATCCGAAAAATTCTAGGAAGAAAATTTAAATATCTATCTAATTATAAGTAGGTACATTGAAAGCTTGCCTGACCCGCCGATAGACCAGATGTTACGAGCCGAAGACTTGGCCTACACGTTTGCAAGTGCCACTCAATGTTTCGAAAACACGTGTAGGCAGACTTTATGACCACGCTGTTACGTTTTATTCCCGACCATAACGACCCCATGCCAAATGCGGCGAATTGTGTTAGCGTAAAACCAGGCTACGTGTCTGCACAATCGTTTTCACGAACCGAGAACACGCAATTGGACCGGTATGGATTTTTGCTAAGCTTCGGCTACGTTTGTCGAGCACGTTTCCCTGAGATTATCCTTTCAGCTCGTATCGTTTAATACGTCAATACGTTCCTTTTATCGAGGGATAAATTGGATATTTTCAATGGGGATTAGGTACGAGTTCCTGTTTGGACGAGTATCATGAATACCATGGTTAGACATTAGTGTTTTTAATTTTTTCATATTTTGAGGTTCCCAAACCAACTTCTTTTTCTCGGCTCGTTTTCGCTATCAAGAATGCTGGCACCAGGCCGATCGTATTCGAGTATCAGCTAAACAAACAGCACGGTTCTTCGCCGTGGAATTCTCGCTGGTGTTTTACGAGGACCGAGAATCGATAGGGGTGGTGTGTGCCTTAACAAAACGGGCACGTATACACCCCGTCGTTCGCGTAAACACAACGTCCCGTTAAAACATCGCATTTTCTATCGTGGATTTTCGTGTTGCACGATTCCACGAAATCGAAAAAAAAAAAAGTGATTTTCTGAATCATCCACTATAGGAATTCCAATATGCTTACGCGCGAGCATTAATGCGGTTTATGGCGGAATTCTCAGGTGCTCGAGCACCGAAGACTCGATCTTTGTTCGACTTTTTCTCATTATTGTACGTGGCGGAAACCAAGGACGTTTCTTGTTCGATTTTATTTCAGATTCCTCGCGAAGATCGACCAAATTGAATTCATAGAATTTCGAATCGTGAAGCTGCTATAGATAGCCTTCATATTTTTTATCGCTTCATAAAATTATGTTAGCGAACCACCGAGACCTGGTATCCAGCTCGAATAAGACATTTACGTGGCACAAATACTTGGAACGTGTTTTCTTTGACATTTGTATAACGGTACTGATAAAAGAGGTGCATTCTCAGGTAACATGAGACCTCGACGATGATTTCAGACCAAAGAGCCGCCTTAAAGTCCACTGGCGGCGGGCTAATGAAAGAGAAAATAATGCGAAAGGTAGAAAAACCGTGTGGAAGAGCGCGTACAAGTGTCAAAGAGAGGTCTGTGGCTCGTCAACAGCTCTTCAGGAAAGAAGATGCCACCCCGTTAAGAAACATCAATATCTCGCAGCCGGCACCAAAATACGCGTCGAAGAGATATTTTTGTACGAAGGAGATGTTCCTTGAAGTTAAAAGTAGAGCAATGTCGTCTCCTTACAGAAAATATGTATAACATAATTCCATGACGAGTTCGTCTGAGAAGCCAGAAAAAAATTCTTCCCTAAACGAATCGTTTTAATGAGGAAGTTAACAGGCAGAAATTCCGACGAAAAGGAAACGTCTACTTCAAAGCCGAAGAATCCACCGGTTAATCTAGCGTAAAGGTTGAAACAAAAAATCAGGGGGAGAAATCAAGGAAGAGCAGCAGGGTGGAAGTCGCCATATGTTCGTGGAGTGTCTGTAACGAAGGGTCTCTCGTTAACAGGAATTCATAAAACCCCATAAAACCGGGCGGTGCTTCGAGGAATGCATTTCATGGCACTTCCAGGTTTTCGGGCATCGAAATCTCCCGACAGAACCTTCGGGCTGAAATTCATGGCGAATCTACGCTCGGTTGATTCATCGACGCTCTAAAAATAGTCGTCCTATCGCTAGCTTATCGTTATCGACAGCTTCGAGTAGAACAGTGAACGCAGTCTGGCGAAGTGTGACACCCGTTATACCGAGTATCCCCGTTTCGAAGCAAGGTAAACGACACCTTTCAACGGAAACGCCGTCGAACGACCTTGCTGATTTCCCAGTCGGCTTTAATTGATACGCGTGCTCGTATAATTACCGTGTTTCAAACGTTTAACTTCGAATCCTGTGGGAATCGATACGAATAATGTGAGAGTGATTGGAAATAAACAATCGTGCTTAAACGGTGGCAAATTTCTCTGAGAAAGCGAGACTTTGCGGTTGACGGGTCCGAAGAGAAGTGACCGATCTTCCGGAATCCGGAAATGACAAGGGATTACGAAAGTCAGCGAGCTTTATAATTAGAGGGCGAACAAAATCGTAGAGCTCGCTTGAAAGAACGTCTAGAATTTCATTCGGTCGAGTGTCCCACGCCAATGGAGCCACTCAACGCGTAACAATATGCATTTTATGTTTTTTCATTGCTAAATATCACTCTATTGTTGCGGTAAACTCGTCTCAATATGAATGCTACTTTATTTAAAAAACAGAAAAAAGAAAATTTTTATTGATCCTTTATGAGAAGAATAAGTAAATCATGCAAGGAAATCGTGAGATATCGCAAAAACAATAGTGACTCTCTCCAGGGTATTTTCCCCTTTCATATCTGGCCATAGAATTCGAGGTGCGACGGTAGCCTTCATTAATTTTCATGCGAGTCCACGTAGACGGTGCACGGCCTCGGTTTGAATGGTGGCAGTATCAGCCAGTCGCAGGTAGAAGCTCCCGCATAATAAATTTCTTATCCCAGAAGTCCATTGAATCCCGAACGACGACGGGTCCTCCTTCACCCCTTTCCCTGTTGGCACGTGCTTTTCGATTCTCAGCTGCCATGTTCTCTCTTTATTCAGGGTCTTCAGGTGGTGTTGCTGTTCGAGCACGTGTCCCCTCTCTGATTTCCGGCCGAAAAAAAAGGATCCGGCGACGCTTAGAACAAAAACTCGTCCCTGAACGAGGAGGAATTCGTGTCTTCGCTCCTGGAATTATTGTTCTGCACGATCGCTTCGACGGGGACGGTAATCGAGGCCAGGAGGTTTTGTTTTTAACCGATTCGATGGGTCAGAAGCCGCGAACGACGAGTAGAAAGTGATTTCATTTCTGATCTGGAGCAGCTGCTGTTAGGGGGATGAAATTTCTTGGCTCATGAAATTCAACAACCAACACGCGATATCTGTTATGAATTTGAAGAAACTCAATAGCAAAGAGTATTATCACATTGTTACGATGAAAAATAACTGTGATCTTGTTTCGTGTATCCTGAAACACGTTGGCAACAAAGGGTTCGCTGAGCAGGTTGAATCCGAGCCTGTCACACGACCACCAGTTGCGATCAAAATGAAGACACTTTTGCTACCAGTGTCCATCGAAGCATCGTCAGCAGAAGTTGATCGCTCAGGCTATCGTATTCTTTTATTGTCGACATCGATCGAACTGGCGAGTTGAAATAACTTTATGACTCTGGCGACTATAATCGTGCATAATATCCAAAGGGTTAGAAGAAGGAACGAACGGAGAGGAAGCTGCTGGGTTACCCAACTCCACTTTTATTCCCGTTACACATTCGACAGAAGTTATGTAAACCGGGCCGTGCGACACATGCTGGCCGGAGCACAAAAGAAGCCACGAGTCGCAGGAGCGCGATCTTTGCCCACTTTGTCCCTCCAATCGCACAAGTTTCCATCCAGCGTGCGAAGTATGCTTCGTTCGGCAACAATTAAGCCTCCCAGGCTTTCGTGACGCATTGTTCGGCGACGGGAAAGTGGCGGCGCGAAAGTAAGAATCCGCAGGAAGCTCGCGATTTCTCATCGAACGAAGCATCGAGATCGTCCTGGATCACGGGATGATCCCGAGAGGAATAGCCACGATTCACGTGGGACCCAGAAACCTGGAGAGAGTGCTCGATTGTGTTCCCAAATCAAATACCATTTTCTAGTTTAATTAGATTCTTCAAATATATTGTTTGACTCCCCTTTATGAAAAAATATATATTTGAACGTATGATTTCCTCGTTGAAACAAGGATCATGACCTTAGTACGTCTAGAAAAGATAGGAGCGAAGACGTGTCTTTGCGGCGCCACTTTATCTGTCGACAGCGAGGAATTGCAGTTTTCGCAACCCTTTTTACCGGAAAAGCTACGATGTTAAATCGAGCGCAACGAGGTCAAACGCAACCGTCCGAACCTCGCGTCGGGAGGTCAAGAATTCTATGCGAGGGTCAATCACTGTCGCTTGCATTAACGGAGACAAACGTTTCGTACAATTGTCTGACTTGAAGAACTACCAGTTGCATCGTTCCGCGGCCTCTTGGCTTTGATATTCTTCTTGAGTAATTAAAAAAAAAAACAATTGAAATAGCGTATAGCTAATTTTAATCAATGTGGAATCAAAGCTGAATCAACCCAGCTAAACAATAGTAATTTTCTCAACATACGTATCTCGTTATAGCCAACAATTCTACATTGTTACAAGTAAAGGAATAAAGAAAACAGAAGAAGAAATGGCTGTCCATTGTGACGGACAACAAAGAGGAAGACAAGCACGGATCCATTTATGGAGGAACGCAAACGAGCAGCGATTAAATAATAGAAGAAATGGAGTTTACAAAGTGGCCCGCAGAAACAGCAACGATCGTAATCGCGTTGTCAATCAACCCACGGTTGTTTTAGCGTGTTGCACACTGGAACAACATATTTTCCAGGTTGATGGACGCACCACAGTCCAGATTGGTTGGCTCTTTCTAATCGCATCTCGGCGAAGCTCGTCGAACGAAGAGACGATAATTAGTGTCTCGTTACAGACGATTATTAGGTACAAAATACGAGCTTAGTCGAGCCGTTAACGATGTAATCGGTCGATTTCATTAAGAACCAGACGAGCCTAGCCTCGATTTAATAAAATGAAAAGTGCTGAAAGTGTATTTAGCGTTTAATGTGCACGTCAATGGTCCGTTCACTGAACGGACCGGGCATGCTAATTTATCCTTATCAGTCATCGTGCCCGAACGAACGTTTCATTGGTTCACAGTAAGCGCGTGCATTCGAGAGATAAGTGAAATTACGTTAGCGAGACTCGGGGCTCGAATTTCAAGTCCGCACGAGATCTTTTTCAGACGATTAAAGTGCACGTGATAAGATTACCAGTGAGATTCAAAACGAGTTCTACCGATGATACGAGGATAAATGCTCTTAAATTTGAGCCGATGAAGTTATTAATGTCTCTGAGTTGATTGGTAGGTCTGTTTAGATTCAGGAAGTGAGAACTTACTTCCTTAATTTTTCATATAATTTCTGGCAAAGAAGAGTATCTTCTTCGGAGAGTATCTATATCATCATCATAGTCCAGCAACGCAATTATTTGCGGAGGACCACACAGAAGTAGGCGTCCTCGAGTTCACCGGTTGAAGAAGAACCGTGTCCGGTCGCGTTCGTTCGTCGACGTCCAAGTGGCTGACAATTGACACCCGTTTCCGGTGCTCGCATAAAGAAGCGACCAAGAAGGAGGACCCTCGGAAGAATACGGGGCACGTGCCCTCATCGCGTGCCCGTTTTCTCGTGCCGGGACCGCCCTAGTCCAGCGTCTTCCTTGCAATATGTTCTCGGTACCGTGGAACATAATACGATCATGTTGGAAAGCTTCCTTCCTGTCCATATTCTCCCGATACCGCTCTCCGGGCCATATGGCACCGGGTTCGGGGCTTCTTGGCACGAGATGCAAGTAGAACTGCACCGGGATGCATCGGTGCATCGGTGCATCGGTGCATGGTCAAGTGCATGCTTGTCAACGATTCTTCACTTTATAGACATTTATGTAGCTCATAAATAATTTTGTTCAATTTTAAAACAAATGTAGTCAATCAATTACCATATGCACTTTATGCACTCTATGCACCCAAGCCAAACATTTTAATGGCCACTAGTCAGGAAATCGCTGCAGCTGTTTAGACAAGCTGACCCAAAGGTGGGCCATTTCGAGTGGACAAGAGGCAGACGGCTTTTCTATTTTTTTTCTTTTAAATCATCTCGAGTGGGCCGCGAGCAAACATACTCGACCCCTGTCGTCGTAGTTGAAGTCGCGTGCTTCAGCGTCGCGGCGCGGCCCACGAACCTCTTCAGGAAATAAGCCACTTGATGGCTCCAATTAAAACGTGGTCGCGAGCCGAAAAGAAGAAAAGAAACCGACCGTCATTTGCGGAATCTAAAGAAAAAGAAACTTCGGAGAGATCGTAATTAAGAACGAAACTTTTATGGTTGTCATATCAGATTTTCACGCTCATTGACACAGTGAAAACTGGTCTACCGCTTTCCATGTATACACCTTGTGTTTTTTTCCTTTACGTTCCCACCGGGGAGCTCGAATTATTAGCGACGATCCTTCGCTGTTACATTGTGAGCGCAGCAACTGGGTCGAACTTAATCACCGGATAAATTAAAGCGTGAATCCTGCTCGAAAGTAGTCGGGAATTTAAGACGCGCGGAAACATTGGTACAGGGATTGAAATTTCCCTCCACCTTCAGATGAAAATTAATCTCTATCAATTGTCACGTAGATGGTTCTAAATCTAAATTGTTTATATTTACTAGTACTGTCCGATCTATGATATTAAGAGGAGGTCGGTGACAGACGGTCGCAGGTCCGTATAATTGGTCCTTCCTCTGTTGCTGATTGTTTTAAACGAGAACAACTCGACCAACTTCGAGTCCCCCGTTACCACCAACACGCGCGCGATGATTAGCGGCACAACCGGCATGCACGGAACGCTTACATCCGGTTCGTAGACCGTGGAAGGGTGACAATACAATTCCACGCTAATTCGAGGTAAGTACGACTCTAATCTCGTAAAGAATCGCGCGGCATCGCTCATTTTCAGTCACGAAACTCTGACAGCCATCACGTACGCAACGTAATAATTTTTATTCATTATTTTCTCTTCATTTTATGACTTTAATTTGTCAAACAATTTGACAAACAACTCTCCTTAAGATTCGCGTATATAATCCTCAGACGGCGGACCATGGAGAGAGCCACCGCTGTCAAAGGGTTAAATCTAACGTGTCTCGAAAAACATGCAGAAGATAATAGAGAATGTTAAAGAAAAGATTTCACTGCAACATTCAACGTGTTAAGAAAGCTTAAGAAATCCACTTGTAAATAAAACTTTAATGAACGCTAATTATAATGCAATTTCGTGGCACATGTGTTCATTACCTCAACTTTCTCACATGACTGTCTTTCTCTATTTTCTTTATTACGATTCACACTCGTTTATCTATTAAAAAGCTGACGTCCAGGAATGTTTAATAGCCTGTTTCGAATATCACCAGTTGTGATGTGTACTGTCTCTATTTACACGTCTAGGCTACATCGCAATTTCCAAGCTGTATCTGGAGCTGTCGAGCGAGCGATAATGGAGAGCGGAGAGCTTCTGCTGACCACACAACGATCCGCGTTCAGCGTCGCGTTTACACGCGAGCGATACGCGTGCCAAAAGATCCATTAAGAGCTTTCGTCGATTTTCAAGTAGCAGGCGATCATGTACACAGGCCATAAAATCTGCCACATCATTCTTCCCGGAATAAATACTTGCGATAAGTTGTCGGATTTTTTCCCAATTTCTTGCACGCATTCTCGAACCTTGCATCCATTATTTTAAAAATGTGTATCATTTTTTCGCGATACGCAGGTAAAATATAACGGAACGGAGACACGAAAGGATGATTAGCAATATCTCCGCACGGGATCGGCTTTCTTTGACCCTGCTTTCTTTTAACCCGACACAAGAAATCGCCCTTCTTCGGTGCACGATGCATACACCTGACTGCGATTGCCGCAACTAAGGCGATAAGGTCGGCGAGCCAGGGTTATCTAGAACGGAGGTGGTTCTTTTCATGAATAATGCAACCGCGGCGCAGTCACCGCGAAATGTATGCAAGAAGTGTTAAAGGGAGTCGCTTAAAATTCCATAATACCGTTCTCCTGGCGGAGAATGCTTTTACACCAACGAATGAAATGTTTCGTAGAAGCGATTTATCGGTAATTCTTACATTTTCGCGGGAATCACCCAAAGCTAGACGAGATTATTACTTATAGGTCAAAAATAAACGACTGGCAAGCGGTGACGCTCGGCTTCGTTTAACCCGTCCTCTTGACTTCACTTGACCAAGTGTCAATAAGTCGCATGCTGTGTCAAGACCGAAAAGCCAGTCCAACCTTGCTATTTTTCTAGACTGGCGATTCTAAATATATCATCGTCCTCGATTCCGTAATACAAGATCATCGAACCTAGCGTCTGTCGGAAATTTATTTCGTTCTCGTTGAGGGGGTTGCAGGTGCAGTATGCACCTGCCTCTCAATCGTCCCCCGTCAACTGCATACGATCCTGTCGAACGACTTCGATGACGAACGGTTTCACCGATCTATTTCCAGAAGCTGGTCGTAAAACTAATATTGGTGTCGTAACAAGCCGCGAGTTACTTCGACGGAGTTCATTGCACCGGAAGTTTCGTATTCGTGCTTTAACTCTTTCGTCAGAGCCGTGGGGAAGCTTGAAATCGCGGTAACACAGTGAACAACGATAAGAAGCTCTCACCGTGTGTTTGCGCTGGGAAATCGTACTTGTTCCTCTACGATCATTATCGTTTATCATTGTTAACCACGATCGATAATGTTACTTTTACGTTCACGTTTGTTTGTCGCATAAGACAAGATCATTGACACCGCGACTTCGGTTCGTGCAAATTAATTTTATCAATTGACACTAAAGAACAATGGAACACATCGGTCCCCGTATCGTGAACGCATAAAATCTCGTAGAAATAACAACGTCGTTATTTATAAAACGATCGGGTAATAGAATGACAAGCGGGATAGAGACATTTACAGCGACCCCTGACACTGGACAATCATTTTCTTTCCGAGACACCCGTTGTATGGCTGGACAGAGATACGTGGCGTTACTGGCGCCGTGCCTATCATTACGTTGTTTAACTCATAATACATCATAAACACGTACGATGGTACAGCGTGTATCACAACTGTTTACGTGTTTCGATGGTCGTCTATGATGACCGATGGGGCACCATGCTTTTTCTTTTCTTTTTCGACATTTTTTCAGAACCAATGAAATCACAAGAGGGCATTTCTCTTCCGTCCGGTCCATCCAGGACCACGAGTATCATCATCGAGTTCACACTTCCGGCTGGAACCCTTGCACGTTTCCCATCGGCCAGCCCGTATTCGCCGGATCAATGGTTCGTTCAATTCATTGATGCGGTTCCCCGCTTCTGTTCCTTCCTTTCAAAAAAAAATATTCGCACTTCTGCATTGCTAACCACCGTATTTCATAAGCAATATAATAGTATCGACAGGTGAGTCACGCTAGTCATTCACAGGAAATGAATGCGAGTCATCTTGTCTAAAATTAAAATTCCTCGCGATAATAAATTTTCTTGCCAATTCAATATTTGCCTAACAGGTACGATACCTTCGTCCAAAAAAAAGCGGTTTAAAAATGTTACGTTTCAGAACCGTGGCTTTGTTGCAACAAAAATTCAGGGGCGGCAAAAGCGCGACAGAAGGCAAACACGATTATCAAGCGTACAGGGCTCGTTGATATCAAGCCAAGATATAAAATGGAGGAGGAGGTGTGGAGGAGGCCGAGGCGAACAGAGCACAAAGGCGATAAAAGAGGATAAGGAGGAGTCGGATGAAGGAACATAGTACGACAACGAAGAGAAACGCGGAGGGAGAGGCACGAAAGAAAGAGTGAATGGGAGCACTGTGTGCCAGATGGTCCGCTCGCGCATCGCGATCCAGAGCCTCGTTCCATTACTATTTTCCCAATGATGAAGGAAGATCTGTACCGGTGGTTACCACTACGGGGAATCTGAACGGGAACGATAAAACTGTTCCGAGGCCCGATTGCGCGCAACGGTCTGACCTCTGATATAATTAACGAGAATTTATTGGCCGATCGTGGATCAACATACGAATTGCAATTAATAGGAATGTCTGTCTGTGAGGGGAACTTGAATGACAAGATAGAAAAATAATCGTAAATAGAAGACGTGATTGGCAGGATACAGTTGAAGACAAAAGTTAACGAACGATTGAACCGGTTTCGAATTAATTATTTTGCAAAGAATGCATTCGCAAAACGATAGGAAACTTGTTGAAATCGTGGATGCAACTTAATCGAGTCTCGAGTTGATGAGACATGTACGTAGCATGAGTAATTTTCATGCGGTTCTTCTTTTTTCAAGCTTCTCGTCGCGATACCAGGAAGAGGATAACGAGAGCGTGTGCAACAGGTAGCAGCGACGAAAAGAAGAGTCACATGCGTTTCGCGATGCAAGACGAGATGATTAATTCCTGCGGTCGAACGAGTAACACGAAACTCTCCGTAACAACCCGCGAACAGGTTGGGCTCGTACCTTTCTCTGCGGTGTGAAACGATACTCGTGCAAGGAAACGATTGCTCTTGAAAGTGTAATTACGTAATTCGAAATTTTTTGGATAAAATCGTAATACTAGACTGAAAATATTACGATATAAATCCGGTGAAAGGCATCTATTGTCCATTGTAAATTCCAAATCGTGTATCGATAGGACCAGCCCCGTGAATAAACGCTTTCATCAATTTCAACGCTGGTGATCGAATTCGCGAATAAATCCAGCATTATATCCTCTTCGATTCAGCAGCAAACAACGTCAAACGAAATGTGTTTTTCGCGCTGGTACACGTGTGTACCGAAACCACACGTGGTCCCACCTCCTTCCTTCACCTCCAGCATTGTGTCCCGAAACCGAAGGTATCATTATTCGAGCCCCATAAAGGGAGCACGCGAATCGCCAAGCCGTGCGAAAAGAATGTTAAATGTCGCAATTGCGATTGTTCGAGCACGAAACGTGGCCATCTGCGCCGGAGACGCGGACCGCAATTGTTGCACTCCACCAGATGTCGATCGATCGGTGATCGAGGAAAGGGTTAATCCGGCAGACCCAGCTGGGTGTTGCGCAAGAGAATCTAAAATATAGAACGTGTCGCCAGGAAATTCCTAATGAGACAACTGTCAGACGTTTGCATAATGTTCCTAGAAACAATCAGAAAACCGGTAACGAATGGGTCCATTAGTTTGCTAATATTCGATGAGGCCAAGTTGAAGAAATCAAGGATACTGTGCATTGCGAATTCAAGGAATGCTACCCACGTGTTGACGCTCATTCTTAGTGACACAAGACCTTTTGGCACTTCGCTGACAAATGGTTGATGTCCTACTAGTTAACACGTGCTTACGTGTACTAAGAACGCTGCGCAATGGTGCGTGGAACTGAGATTGTCGGAGAAAATGTTTATCCAGCTACTGTTATACGTTATGTTAGTTTCGTAATAAATCTATAGAAAGTGTGGAAATTATCGTTTTACGAGAAAGTGAAGCGTGACGTGGCATTAAGGCACCTTCGACAAATGGGAAACGGATTTCTTTGGAAGAAAATTCTGTGCTACGAATTTGGATAAATTTCAGAATGTCTGTAACAATGAACAATGGCTGCAATATCCTTTGCATACGAACGAATACGGCAGACTAATGCTATGATCAAGAACCGCTACAATGCAAAATGGCACTCTAATTGCCGGCCATGCGTCACAAACAGGCAGCACGATTCTTGGTACACTGGAATGATTACTAAAGAGTAGTTTCGCGTAGCCGTACGAGTACAAGCCAGCTGCGAGTGCTTTCACCGGTAGCTCGTGACCAATCCCGGACGACATTCATGCCCGAAGAATTCGAACGTCGATCTTCATGAATGAAACTACGCTTCCACTCGAGCTGTCCTTGTCGAGTAATCAAACTTTCTTGTTCGTGGTAACGATCGACCTTAATCGTCGTTTACGCGGCGTCCGTGCGAAGAATCCGAGTGGATTCCCTCGGAACGATCCTGAGGAACGTACTTGGAAGGTGAACGCGCGTCACCGCTTGCGCAATCGACGATTGTCGCGCGCTGCGTTAAGCAATGAATTCCGGTTCACGATCGGCTCAAATGTTAAATCGCGGATGTGACTGTCGGTGGTTGTTAATGAGGTCCGCGTTACGATTTCGAATTCCCGATTCAATTGGCATTGACAGGAGCGAAGGACTCGCAGAGGCGGGATCAACCGTGAAGATTAATCACCGCGAACGACTTAATGACCGGATCGGTTTACGAGAATTTACGCTTCGCTATCTTTAAAGAGTCATTCCGATACATTGCATCCAAGTGTGTACTTGCTTTTAAATCTTCAACACGTGAACCTGGTAGTGTAATTCTTCCGACTGGCGCCAGTCTCGAGACTTTTTTCTTTCCCTGATACGCTACCAGTTCCAGGAAAAACGGGTGAACGGCAGAGATAAGGGGGAGAAAAGGGTACAACCGGGAGGCTGGTAGCACAGATAAATGGAAAACGGTTTTATTTATATTCGATGATCGATAGGGTGTTATCGCGACGGAAGCCGAATCACCGATTCTCGGTACAATTCGACACGACGGAAGTCTCTCTGGTCAGTTATTGCTAAACGAATTTCATTTTATCTGAAGAAAACTGCGTGGCAAGGAAATGACCGCGATTACCCAAGTAGTTCCGGTGGTTAATCATCGGGTTCTCCTACCTATCTATGGATTTATTTACCCAGTAATATTCGATTCCGGTCAAATTTTTCGGTATCCAAAGCTTCTGTCTTCGGTACAAGAATAAACAAACGATTTGGTTTGTAAAAAGTTGCGAGAAGAAGAGCATCAGTCTTGGCTATTGGTGTCTCAATACTTTCTTCGTCGCGTATGTCAACAGTATTTTTGTTGGACTCGGTGGCGTGTTTACTTAAGTCCCGTCGGTTCGAACTCACATGTCCTCGATGCGCTCGAACGGAGCAGTTCATCCCGCTTCTGACGAGAACAGAAGCCGATAATAACCTATAATTATCTGTAGAAGAACACTGAGTGCTTTCGTGTGCTCTTTAAATAGACACTACCAACGTTACGTCCAGCGAACGCTGACAAACGGAAGGGTAGATGCGACGATAACAGCACAATTCTAGGACAATTGCTCTCGATTGGTTATCTAACTCCTCAATCCTTTACATCGCCAGCTGCCAATGACAGAGCAACCTGGCTACCGGTTGCTTTCTTACGAATTTCTCGCATTTCTCCTTAAGCAACAAGCGATACCTCTCCTAGACACGACTTCGCATTGTCTCCAGAACAATATCTGAATAGTCCTTACGCAACGGACTTCCAAGCGAACTACTATGAGAACGAGCAATTTTTGCGAACGTTTCAGGGAAAGCAAACAAGTCCTGCCTGTTCCCTTCCCACATCGATTTCTTCCTTGATAAACAGCAGCAGTCGAATCAATCATGACTACATTTCAAATTGAATTTAATCTCTAAATCATTATACCCGCATCGAGGGGATAGCTTTTTGTTGTATCTTTCTAACGTAGATTCTCTAACAAGGATCACAATGCATCCTTGGCCAGGATGCTTCCCCTATTATGTGCATCGTATAATCGTCGCAGTTATGTGCCTCCTTTGAGACCATCTTTTTTTATGCATCCGGAGTTGAAAACGAGTTGTTCACACTACCTCGGTGTTCCTCCATTTGTTATTATGTTAATAACTTGATGGAATACCAGGTGTTACGTAACGTTATTAACCCCTGTGTAGACAGGCATTGTTTAAAACATGGTTAATTATAATCATCGTAGTTGACAAAAGGGTTAAGGATGTATTTTATCCACGAATCTGACCTTCCTCGACTCAGAGGCACAATGGAACAAAGCGATTTCGAAATAAAATCGTACATAGAGCGTTTTAGAATCATCTAGTAGGAGGATGAAGGTCGATGGATAAAAGTCAGATGAAACGACGAGTTTCATGAAGACAGATTCGAATAAAAGGAGAGTTCTGAAGAAAACCGGAAGCACGGGCCGCCGCGCCGGATGTTGCATGGTCCGAGAACGAGGGACAGGTCCGGGACCTAGCGGAACGAAAACTTGTAACACGATTTCATACTTGTCCCGATGCTCGAACAAGTATCTTTGTGAAAAGGATCCGTATCGAGATCGAATTTCTTTACAATGAATCTTGCGGTTTTTAATGTACCTCGGCATAGAAGAAGAGAATGTACGAAGAGGATAAATTGTGTAGGTTGATTTGTAATATAAAATTAAAAAATCTTCATACATCTGACACCTTATCGAAGAAACTGGTTCATGCGACACATCAAGATTGCACACAGTTATTTTATACGAAGTAATAGCAGATTATAACCAGTCTTAATGTTTCAATTCCTCATATTCCGAGATGTTTAGAAACATAGGCTTCAGAAAATTAATACGATAGAAATTTTTAACATTAGAAATATTATTGCACGCGATGGATAATTTTACGTGAAACTGTGTGGTATCCTGAAAACCGCAACAACATCTCGTCGATTCCCGTGCAGTGAGTTAAAACACGAATACATTTTATTTCATACCGGTTCTAGGCTGTATCTCAACTGACAAGGGAATCGGGAGATTCATGGTTCTTTTGCCATTCTTTATCTTATCATGGGAAAGATAAAACTTCTGTAACCGTGGTGCATGGAAACTGAAAAAAGATTTCCAGTGTTTCGAATACCGAATACAGTATTCTAAAATACTCTTACGAATGCGCTATGTATAACAGTGTTAATTCATAAAATTTCTTCAACAGTTACGATGCTTTTAAAGTTATCGAAGTCGGTCAGAACGTGGTCGTTCCTTTTTCTCGGAGAAATTTCGACCAGCCTAAGGAGAAACGAAGGTCTGCAGAGGGGGACAAGTACGATTAAGTGGCCCCACCAGGGTTACTGTGCCTCCGTATAGTTTTTCACTACACATTGTGAGTAACCCGCAATGTGCGACGCCTTGGCATGCGGGGTTCTCACACGGAATCCTTCGTTTCTTCGACAAAAACTGCGGGACTTACACGGGCCAAGATAAACCCGACTGGTGAAAGCTATGGAAACCCGAAATGTATCTGCTCCCAAACATTTTTTAACATGCAAATGATCCGTTTTTCAATCGAAATTGTTTAGAAAATATTCGAACTGGTAACCAGGATGCTCGCACGAATACACACATGGTACCCTCGAAGGAGTTAACGGAAGAAGTCATCCGCCGAGGCGGACCTCCGTGCAACTGCGTGTGAAACGGGTCGCGCAAAAGCAAATACAATGCGAAAACGATGTATATATTCAGCAGACAGGTGTTTAATATATGGAACTGCTGAAACTGGGATGCCGACGATAATGCATAATTCGCGTTTTAAATACGACGACCGCAATTTTTCTTCGGCCACGAAATTGATACCAGTGATTTGATTCGTAATAATAATTGTAAATTTCTTCGGTGAATTTTAAAATTATTCATACATGTTCGTTCAGTTTCGCATTCGAATAAGACTTCACGGGGGTTCTTCCTCTGCAGATGTTGGGAGAAACTGGCCTCCCTAAACATCTTGTCAAGGGATCAAGGGCCTCCGGAGAGAGTCGTGTTTCTGTTCGCGCAAAAAGGGATGCGAAAGCGCAGTTGCAACTGGACCGAGCTTGGAGACACGGATCGTGAGAATTTCACCCTCTTCTCAAAGCCAACTCGCTTCCCACATAAATAGACGAGAATAGGCCCCCGTATAACATTCGTTATACGAGTTACGTGGGTTATCCGCGAATTAATAAAAATAAAGAAGATACGAAATATCTAATTAACGGGACAAAAATAAGGATCTGGGATTTATTTCACTTATGGCGTTTCGAAACAATTGATGACGCAATTAATGGAACACAGAGACCGATGATGTATCGTCGAAGGTGTATTCACGTACTATCGGACGTACCCGTTTGCGTAATCGAAAATAATGGCTGCTATTTTGGTCGCGGGAGTAATCAAGCGAGGCAGTGCGTCGGAAACAATCGTGGATTAAACACACGTCACGTCGATGAATCCCATTAGCCAGCAAGGACACACGTGGTCCAGCTGTTAATAAGTGCACGGGATCGTTTTGTTCTCGTTTTCACGAAACCGTTTCAACGCCACCCGTCACGGTTGCGCCGTTTTGTTCTTCTCGTTTGCTTTATTAAGCAACCACGTCATTCCTTTTTTCTTTCCTACCCTCCCGTGTGACTTTCCATCTTTTTCTCTGGATGACGCACGGACTTTTTCAACCGTACTAGAATCCCTTCTGTTCCCCGTCCCTCGTTATTGCCCATTCAGTCGCAAAACGAGTTCTATATCAAGCACGTTTCAAGAAGAATTTTTTGATTTACCTGTTGTGGAGCGGCATCGGCTGGGGAGAAGCTCGAAAGGGCAGTTAAAGGTGCAAGGGAGGCACAGGAGGATGCTCTCGAGGGCGGTGGCGTGTGACCAGGGGTAGGACTTCCGCTTCCGCAGCTACTTGCACCCCCGCTAGAAGCGAGACTCACGCTGTCCGCTCGCCCTCTCCACGGCGAGACCGACACGTGCTTCAGCATGCCTCTTCAGTGTCACCTGAAATCAGAATTTCAAGCTTTCCGTAATTTCCGTTCGCTCGTTACCTGTCTGTCCGGGTAAATTCAACCCTTTGGAAACGCCTTGTGCGCATGCAGGTCAGTTTATGGCAGGGAGGATCTTCTTAAGTATTTTGAATACAATTTGAAAATTAGTGATGGAACAATTGTCAAGGTATCAGAAATTTAAAAAAGTTTAATCATTTTGATTGAAGTTACATTACACGGATTAGTGTTATTTTATAACGAGGAGAAAACTAGTTCAATTATGTATAATAATTATCAAAAATCCTGAAAACTGGTTGAAATTGATAGCAGACGCGGTTGCTCTAATTTCTACGACTCTTCCTACAATCTACGAATTCCAAAAGGAGTATCAAGCTAATACAGACGTAACACTTAAATAGTTGATACAGCAGGTAGTATCTTCGGCCTCTCACTTGAAGACTGTAAAAGGAAATAATCACCGTGAAGGCCGTCCGATAATTACAGGGTAGCTGTGTAATTATCGGATGCGTAATCGTAGCGAGTCGAGTATAGCTGAAAAACCGGATGTAAAATAGTATCGATGTAATTTAATGTTGGGGACGAAGTTCCAGTAGCCGGAGGAGAAGAAAAGCTCTTGGGAGACGAATAAACAACACAGCTGCATGCCAGAAGCTCCGAGAAGCTAAACATTCGCGAAGAGTGCGCGCTATACGTCGACGCACATCCAACAGGAAGTGTACGTGGCCCGATTGTTAAACGTTTCCATAACGAGGAAGCGTAAGAAAATGGTAACCATTCTCACAGTATTAACTGTATTCCACTCGTTAATAATAATTACCTATAGCGAGATCTGTGCCGTTTAAAATAACCGCGCTACTGTATTCAATATACAATGGAACAACGTCGATCGTGTTCATTATCAATGTCTTAATTAACAAATTTTTTATTTCTCATCCGAATTTGAAATTTTCAAACCCAGTATCCATTCTTCTGTTCCATTCATATTCTTCTGAATATTGCATGCTGTATAACTACCCTTACAGAAATTTATTTATTTTATTATTCAAACCCTTTCATTCTACTCGCAGCACGTGTACCGAAGATCGTGATAACCTTATCACGTTATTCTGAATATTAGCAAGTATACTCACTTTAACCAATTCACAGCTGAGTGCAGTCCGCACTCGCGCGGTCCGTTGCGTACGTCAATGCGCGGGAATCATGTTTACGCTTGGCGAACAAGTGGCATTGACTGGCATCCGATTGCACTCTTCACTTTACTAGAAAACTGTCCCAAAAGAAAGATTGTCTAATAATCAACAACACATTCAACAATCACTTCTCGTTTCTAATGTGCACTTCGCGTGGATTGTCCGATTGAAAGAATTTAATTAAAAGTCCAATTCCTCTCGAGCTCTATTTATCAAATTAAATTGTTAATAGAGGATGATGGTGTCGCGCGGTTTTCGAAACACACGTCTCGACGAGAATTGAAATCACCGAGAGGACGCGAGTGCTCGCCACGAGAGCTGCGCTACGACTGAAGGGTACGCGCGAACCGTCGAGTAAGCCGAGCTCGAGTATACTACACCGCAGAGGAAAGAAAACGACCTTCCGTCGAGACGCGTCGATCGCTCCGTCGTATATGTGAAACGTGTTTGTAGGTTTAGTAGGCATTTGTACACGGCGAGACGCGTTTGTACGGGGGCGAGTCGACTTTTGGTTCGTATAGTCGTATGTCCGTGGATGGCCCTCTTGGTATCGACGCTCGCCACTTTTCAGCAACTCGTGGGCGTTTTTGTTCGTCAACTCGAACACCGTCCGGGGTGCAATTCGTTGTTTCTCCGTTGATTTGGTTCCGTTTTGTCGAACCCCTCCCTTGTAGGGTGCATATATTATGAATGCATCAGGATGCACAAAGGATTTTGATTATGTAAGGAAGAACTGGGTGGAACGTTCGACGAACTGTTTTTATGCAGGGTTTGAATATCTCTAAACTACACCCAGGAGAAAAGGATAGAGAATTATTACAATAAATTAATAATTTTTCTTTTTAATTTTATTCCACTTTGCATAGGAATTTTTGTGCACCTCTTCAGAAACGAGAGAAACAACCCTTCCCACAAGAGAATATGCTTTAAATGACAATTAAAATTCCGTGAACATATCCAGTAGCTTCCAAAGTGAGTAAATTACAAATGTCCTAGGGGAAACAAGCTGTAACTATTAATGAACGTCAAGCGTGACTTTCAGGATAACGTATCTAAAAAAATGCACTATACCTGTTAATGGTTCGTGTGAATACACGTGTTCGAATGTTTTATTTTTCCATTTATTATTCTGTGCACAGGATATCCAACAAGATACACGACAATATTGAATCAATGTACATAAAAGAAATTATTACGTGATTCCTTCGAACGAGACTCGCAACATTAAAAAATAAATTCCAAACGAATCCCTCGACAGACGTAATATGATCAAAATTTCATCAACAGTTGAGAAATACATTTTTCAGAGGAATCTACAGGAAACAAGGAACGTTAAAGCGGTCTGCTCACTGATAAACTCCTACGCGATAGTCGCAACAGCACGCCTGGAATCGACGTTGAGTTCAGATTCTGGAAACGAAATTTTATTTACGTATAAATAAATAAAATGGTAAGAAAATTCAAGGACAGTTTGTCACATGGTTTTGTAATGTGACCGAGTGGGTGTCGATCCACAGAGTTCACGTTGGAAGGAAAACCATGGACCTTGTACAAGGTGAGTAGTAGTCTAATTAGTAGTCAAAAACATTAACAAACTTAAATAGCGATAAAATGTAGCTGTAAAATGAAAAGTTTCATTTTCCAGCGTTTCAGATAACGATCTCGATTCGATTAACGCGATTCCTCGAGCAGAAGATGAACGAAAGTTATGCGTTTGCTTTCATACCGGAAGCAACTAGGAACAATTTCCTTCTCGTCGGTGATAATCTTTTTGCTGATTTCTCCCACGGTTTGGCTTCTCTGTGCTCTTCAATCCGCCAGATTTCTAACAGGTGAGAAGATTTCACACGTTCGCTGGTGATGTTTCATTCAGAGACAAAAAGCGTTGACATGACGAGAACAAATAGACCCTTGATTTAGTTTAGAGATCGATGGAAAACGTATCGTTATACCTGGGTGGGTTCCATGTTAAAAAAACGTTCTATGGAGTGGCCTATAATAATTCGAATCGTTGATAGAATATAGGTGCAGATTTTCACTCTATCTATTTTAAGTAATTTAAAAATTAAGCATAATATTTTTTAACAAGGGTCGAAAAGACTTAAAGTGAAGGAAGACTCTCATTCGAATGTCGGCACGATCAAAAGCATTTTACAGCGATCTCAATCCCAGAAAAGAGGTATGATAAGTAAACACGTTGCAGCATGAAAGTCGTGAATCTCAGTCACGCGTGATATCGCGACTCGTTTCTGCAACACGCGTGCCTTTTGTCACGAACAACGAGCCTCCTGTGAGAAGCATTTCCTCGAGCGGGTCTGGCTTCGTTCACGACGATCTCGAGGAGAAAATTCAATTAGCTTTGGCAACTAGATCGCTGGCGTCGCAGCTGCAATCGTTAGATAAATTTCCAAGAGCGAAAAGAAACTTATTGTACACTCTGGTGCAATGTAGGCAAGGTGGATACTTCTGGAAGAACCCGATCAACAAATCTTAATTATCTAAGAAAATTTCGTATTTAGCAAACAAGATTAATCAATTTCATATCAGAAGAGATAAATAATATTTTGCATCACGAATTCGACACGTGTTTATGTTTTAATTTCTTTCCAGAGTGTCACGCGATATTTCAAGGGTTAATCTGCGGGTCAACTTCTTGATATACTTCCGCCAGATAAGCGCATTCTCAAATATTCCGCTGCAGTGTCAAATATTGCAAACGCGATATCCCAAAACAATTTTTGCTTATAAAATAATCAAGAATTCACTCGATATTCGTGGCACTGCAGAAGAGACTCGATTAGAGTCTAAACGTTCGCATCGGCGCTTATTCAAGGCTCAATTAACAGTTCACGATCGGTCGTTTCCAGCGAATCGTGGCACGAAGAGCGCAGGGTGCAACCGGGCGTGCACGGGAACTCGGCTCGAAAGAAGGCGAAAAAGAGAGAGGGAGGAGAGATCGGAATCACGGTGGTCAGCCACTTTATCCTCGTGCACGCAGCGAGCCCGTCGAGCACCACGAGCAAACACACTGCTTATGGCGTGTGTGTAGTATGTACACCGCTATGGGAGTTTGGCAGCAGCGGTCCAGGCTGCTGGCTCTCATGGTGTTGCGTTACTTTCCCACAGGCGAGTCTCTTCCTTCGTGTGCACTTCTTTCCAGGCTGCGCACCACGTACGCCCACCGTGCACTTGCACACACGCGCAACCGCCATACAAGCGGGTCGAAAACGGGCAGACAGGTATGGCGAATAAAGAGAACGGCAGAAGCACTCATCTCACCTTGCAAGGCAAACCTGTTCGCCGGTACCTGAACCAAATCTCGCCGTAACCAAGTGTTACGACCTGAAAATAATGTTACCTTCGAGTTGATCTTTAAATGTCGAGACTGACGGAAGCGAAACGCTGCAACTGATACCAGAGGACAGGTTTTGGGAGCTTCGATCAGAAATTATAGATTGAACAGGAAATCTCCAGGAATACTGAGTCAGGTGATGGGAGAATTTCGTATTTCCTTGGCATTTGAATTCAACATATAAGGAAATTAACACACTTGGTTTTATTTCTTCAGCCGAGGATGATTCACAATGATTCATCCCGCTAAGAATGAAGATGAATGTTCGCGACATGAAGAAACTTCCAATGACTTTCATTTAATCAGTTCGAAAATTATTATGTCGAAGAGGGAGGAATTATTTTCCCTCGAAGATCGTTCGACGGAGAGAACAATCGATGGGATTTAATGTCAATCCTCTGTCGCGGCAACGTCCAGCTTCCGGTCTGCGTGACGGGACTGATTTCCGGGACGGTTCCGTGCTGCATGCATCCAAAGGGACCCCAACATCGAGTGGTCTCTTTCCCCATGGTCATTGGCGAGTTCGCCTCGTTTCCCATGGGTGTTGTTTTCGTCTGGTAACAGTACGCTAAACCATTGTGTTTCGTTGACTCTTTGAAATTACAAAGGGAAATTATTGCTACAGGCTGTAAAATGTAATGTTATAAAATTACGAATCATCGGATTCATTTCGATCGGCAGGGTTTTCAAACGAAGAATCATCCAATTTCCACAGTCTAGTCGGTACGAGTGATCCTCGGATCTTGTTGCGGCAAGTAGAGCAAGAAAGTCGGAGCAAAGGGGTCCAAAAAATTTCAAGTGGATCGAGGGAAGCTCCGTGTGATATCTCTCAATTGCATAGCTCGCTGTAACAAGATTCGCTGACGGCATCTAGTTCACGAGATAGTTCTTCGATGAGTTCT
Organism: Osmia lignaria lignaria; assembly: GCF_051020975.1. Lineage (NCBI taxonomy): Eukaryota > Metazoa > Arthropoda > Insecta > Hymenoptera > Megachilidae > Osmia > Osmia lignaria. The sequence continues at coordinate 8,772,320 of NC_135035.1, forward strand.
TCATTCCCATGAGTGTTGCTTTCATTGCTGCAGCAACGCGAAGCTGTCTGACGCCTTCACTATTTTCAAGCCGGCTTCATTAACCGAGACGGGAGAAAAAAACAAAGCCGACGAAAGATATTCGCTTGGCTGAAAACTCTCTTCTCTCCAGTGTTCCCAACCTTTTTAGGTTAGCGACACATTTAAAGACCAGTTGAAATTTTTATGAAATCCTTGAAATTCGATCAAATTACTTTCATTTCAATGAATTTCAATAATGTAATGATTCGACTGAAGAAAAACAATAATGAAACATCCGGGAACGAAACTAGCCCAGTCATATCGCAGGTGTTAATACTGATTCATGCCGCAGTTAATAACCAATTTCCGGTTCTTACAAGCAACATCTACAAAAATCCATCTCTTCCTGGGAACATACATAACGCAGTATGCATTTGAATTTCCAATAAGGATAAATAACATACTCGCGATTGGTATTCGGTACGTTGCGTCACGCTGCTTTAATTAACTACTGAAACAATTACCTCCGCTCGTGTTAGCGTTACATAATGAATTAATTGATCCCGGGGGTAGAGGATTGGCAATTCGGGAGTGGCCGTGCACATGTAGGTCGCATTCTGCCCTCCTGATTGACTTACATTACACGCTTCGTCAACTTTCCGATTTCTTCGGCCAGTTGTCAGAGGGCAACGAGGGGCAACGAATGAACAGATGATGCAGCAGACCCTAACAATCTCTAAGCTCAGTTTACACGCTTCTGCAATTTGCACGAACAAGCTTCCCCTGAAGAAATAAATTGAAGTGTCGTTAACGTGAAAGTAATATTTTTTAATGTATCATAAAAACATAGAAATTCAATTTAATAGCTTCCTATTATTGTTCGAAACGAATCTCACATACGATGTACAAGCTCGATAATTTCACGATCCTTGTTCCATTGTTAACGTCTTTTTATCTTCCGAGTACATACGTCCTTTTTACACCGATGCGACTCGTTGAGTATCGTATGACGAATAAGTTATGACTAAGAGAGCGACGAGTAAGTCATAGAGTAAACAATTCCGATCGCCCACAGACAAACATTCCCTGACAATAGACGGTACAGAGGATAAATCGTCTTTCCACGCGGATCCATCGTAACCGAAGAATCAGAACGTATATCATCCGATCGTTTGCAAATCTAACTGCGTTCATTCACAACCTGTGCTTGGAAAAAATTAATTTTTCAATGTGGAATATTATATTTTCCGTACATACTGTCGGTTACTATTCAATAGTAGGATGACAAAGGAACAAAATACGCCATGGAAACGTGTACTTTAGGTTCTGTTTTTTAATTATACAGGATGCGGTGTATTAATGCACGTCCATAAAACAGGGATGAAGGATAAGGGAGCACGCGCGTGGCATTGTCGTGCAGCAAACACCACACCCTCGGGAACCGCACCCTTAACAGGGCGCGGCCGATCGTTGCACCTTCCACCCTTTGCACGCAAACACTCCGGATCGTTATTTTGTGTTTTCATGCAATAAAGGCACTTTAACATGATTACACGTGAAAGCGTTCCGAATAATAGAACAGCGCGTTTCGTGGAACTACTCGTACATCTTCGTGACAGATTCTAATGAACGAAACATGATGGAAGGACAACCTGATGACGAGTTCTTTCATTTTTGTCATTATAATAGAGTCATTAATCACAGTCTGCGATCAAACACGAAGGATCGCTGTTGCGATCTCTTCATTTTCACCTTCTTCCGGAAACAAGCTGCGACTTCCTGGTGTCTGCAAGCGCGATTTCGCGACGAACAATGCCGGATCGAACTGTTCCACGGGGTACGACCGTGTGCTTCCGGCACGACGCTGCAACACTTAAATCGCTTCCACTTCCGCCGGAACCTCGCCTACCTAACCGTGACAAACGAAAATAAAAATGATACTTTCTAGAGGAGATATTCACAATGTTGCACTTTGTCGAATGATTTAATTTCATATTTAATGTTCTTCAAGTACATTGTCCCAGTATGGAACTTCGAACAATTTGATGCCGTTACTCGTGAACAAAAAATCCTAGCAAACTATTATATCAATTACTGAAAATCGTCTCCCTCGTCAGACAGAAATGTCACGTGCACGCAACAGCCTTCGTCGCATAATGTTTCGTACCTGAAAGTAGACTCACGCTATCCGCAGACTTCTTTGGAACAACAAAAAGCGAAGGAAGTTGCTTCAAGCATTTTCGAGAACGACGAAGATGCAACGCGATCGCGTGTTTTTCTATCGGTTAATTAGCGACGATTGGTGCTGTTATTTCATGCGCCACTCGTTACGGGATTGACGAAAAACCACGGGAAATTGCGGATTATTATCGGTCAACGGGAAATACGTGTGACAACAAGTACTTTGATGTATTAAGTCAATTTCGTCTCCGACATCTGTTTGCCACCGAAAGATCCAATGGTGTCTTGCGATACCAATGGCACCGCTACAGCCAATAAATCACAGTTCATTTGTTGATCTTTGATCTGAACGTACAAACGTATTTACGATAACCGTAGACGATAAGTGACGACAGTAAATAAGGTGGACGTGTCTGATCGACAATTTACCATACACGTGGCTTAACGAGCCTCGCTATAGAAATCAATGTATCCCGATAACCGTATCGTGAATCACGCGAAACGTTTCGATCTTTCATATTCTCCGCTCAATTATCTCTGGGGTATAAGTAATCGAACTAAAAAGATAACGAACAGCGACGTTTCCGGCAAATGCTTCCACGAGTTCGAGAAACTGGGAACCCTTTCGCGAACCAGGACGAAACGAAATGAACATTTCCGGTGATGGTCAATTAAAGAGATCGCGTGTAATTCGAGCGAGTTTCAGAGTGTCTCGTGAAACGGGTCAGCTTGGAGTCGGTTTAACTTGATCCACTAGCCCAGATTAAGGGAAAGGCGCGACAGTTATCACAATTTTATCGTTTTCATTGAAATAATTAAAAGGTTCATTTTCGTAACAAGTGAGAAATAACTCGTGGCCGATCGTGGGAAAATTAGAGAAATCCGACGACAGGTAGAGTTCGAGGCGTAATTATGAATCGAAACGGAGCAGACTTTCGTCTGAATTCTAATCGCGGTGAAACCCGTTCTCTCCGCGCTGGGAACTCTGATCGCGCTTACTAATTTCAGGATATGACGAAGGTGCGATCGAGTTTTCACCGAGACGTGTTACGCGTATCCGGTGCGCGCGGTATGCGACCGCAGCGAATGCTCGGGTCCTTTCGTTGCTCAAGAAGTTTCGCGTTTCCGGCACGAATTCTTGATCACTCTCCACCTTTCGATTTTTTTCGCAAGAAAATAGTAATCATTTTTTACTACAAAAAATTTTCGACCGATTTCCTTATTGAAAAAGAAGATCCAAGGATGCGAGATGTAACGGAGAATCTGTAAGTCCGAACTTCTGGAACGAACATGGGCATTTCGACGCTCATACCTTGAAATTGGTAGCGCGTGACCGTCTCGACGAACCGAAACGGGTCTCATCAAATTTAACTTCCGAACGTTACTTCGTTAAATTAGATTATTTCTACAGCGTCCAGAGGTATTTTGGTAACGTTTCACTGGACAACGCGCGTCCAGCAGCGAACATCTGACGCGAAATAACGTGGGAAGCGTCCTTCGTGTATAACGGCCTCTTGAATCGCGTGAGAGAGTCAAATTAACTCATCGTTACACATATTCACGGTGGTGAACTTTTACGGCCGTTCTGCATGCGCGAATTCGCGTTATTTCATATATTTTTTCTACTTCATTTTCACGCCCGTTCGTATACGCTTTTGCTTTCAAGATCACGCAACTCGAAAGCTTCGAAGCCGTGTTTCGTAGACGTTCTCTCAGCCATTTCCTCGATTTCCTTCGCTGCATGGAAATTCACTTTCACTGTTTATCCTTTTAAAAGTCTTCTGACACGTGCACCAGGAAGAACGCGATCGCTGTGGTTATCCAAAGATCTGCCATATTATTTGCAATGTAATTAACGTTATCAATTAGAGTCGATCGTTCTGTGCCGCGTTTTCCTCCTCTTGCTTGCAGGATCCCGAGCTTCTTGAAAGGCCCGGTCGTCGTTCCTCAGCTCGAACACTGAGAAAGGAAAGCGGTGGCCTTCTCTCTTTGTCAGACGAGCTATTGTTTCAGCGGGATGGATGGGAATCGCGAGCGTGCCGATGCTGGTTCGCGAACGCGTTGTATTCGACAATGAAGATGCACTCGCGCGATAGAAAGGCACCACCTGACACGGAGCTGCTCGCATGACTTTGATTTTCATCTGGAATCACGAGTTCAACGCGTGTAACCGATCATCGACTCGTCGTTTACAATTTCTGTCACTGAAACTTGAGAAAAATTCGCGCGAAACTTCGGAAAAACAAAAGGAAATACCAAATGCATTCCTTTGGATTAAAAGGATTAAAATCCTTACCATTGCCCGTAATACCACCGTTAGAATCATAATAAATCTTCCTTAACCGCATGAGCGATGAACATTAGATTGGAACGATTCCAACTAAACAAGTAACGAGCTATGTATTATAGGGTTCGTTTGCATTGCAAATGAGTTTATTAAGACTCGTGCCACTTTTGATATGCATATAAAGTATGCAAGACACGAAACGCGTACTTGTGTCGATTAAGCACTCAATGATCGGCAAATTACGAGCAGAAAATCTTCGATAACGAAACTCGATCTGAGATATAATTGTTCCTAATAATATATCCACGTAATTGATAAGTGCAAAAACCGAATGAACATCATTGAGACTGCGAGGTCCGAGGGAATTCCTAAGCAGGAGGATCGTCGGGACATCGTTCGGGCTTCCTTCAGAATTCCTGACAAGGTAACCAACCGAGAAGCGGCATATACGCGGCTCGTATGCGACACCAGTTACATACACGTCGTTGTAAAACGGGATACGCACGAGAGAAACACGTGCATCGTACACCGCACATGCACGCAGGTTAAACGGGAGAACCGGCAAGACTTCCGTTGCTTGGGGCGACGTCGGGCCAGAAAGCGTAGGAATTCGATTCGGTGGCATAAAAAAGCGTACGTCGATGGGTACGCGACGCAGCACAAATGCAGGAACAGATTATGCGTGGAAAAGGAAAACCGACTGGGGTAGGCTAAATTTAGTGAACATTTAGAAAGCGGGGATTTCTTTGTAACGCGTGAATCTTCAGCAATATAAATCGGTGAACAGAGAGCAACGTAATTAGACAGCGAGTTGATTAGATCGCTTTGATAGCAGGGTATCAAGCCTTGCATCTTTTCCGCGAGGAAAACTTCTTTCCGCCTAGTCAGCACCGTGGTCATGGAACAACCTGCATTCTAATGTATGCACTATCATTGTACACCTCTTGTCCCGTGCCTACGTGTACACACAGCTGCATCAACACATGTACGATTCAAATTGTACGATGCAGTTAACCGAGCACTGATATACAGAGTGATAGAAAAATAGGTGATCAAACTGGGACTTTTACTGGTCCCGAAATACTATTTTTATATTATTTTTTTATCCTCAAGAACAGAATACGAAACCGTGGTAGTGAGTGCTGTTCCATTGTGCACGAGGACCCACACAGTTGAACGCGATTCTATTCTCGTGGATTCCAAGCCATGCGGGCAGCACAGGGCTGCGTTTCCTGTGTACTCTCACGCCAGCCAACTCTTTACGTATACGTAAACGCATGTACGCGGACACATGTGCCATACTATGGCCGTAAACCTCGTGTTTATTGTCGCAACGACGCGACGAGTACACGAGAACCCGATGCGATATTGTACCGCGACTTCGACGTTGGTCGCTGCGCTTCCGGTAGCGACACATGCGATACTCGTTCTGTTTATCTACCTGGACATTTGTTTCGTATAGCGTGATGAATAAATTGATGGACGGTTGAACCGTTTCTCTTCGTGTTCGCATATTAATTAAAAGTTAATTACGAATTAAAACGATGTATCAGATAAGTATAATTATTTTGGTCTCATCGGTTCAGGATTATTGTTACACCTATTCATATGGAAATGGTTAATTTTCGAGACCAGACATTTATAATTTAAATTTTGACACTTTATAGCTTTCTTCGAGTCGATGGTAATTTATGTATCTATAAAGGTGGGATTTAATATCGGATATGCTGATGAAACCACGGGATCCAAACATGTAAGTACTGTTACGTCAGAGGCGGGTATCGGACAACCGGTGTTGACCAACAACACGTAACAGCGCGCAGGTGCTTGGATAACCGTGGGTGCCACCATCTGGTGGGTGGATCGAAGGCTAGAAATCTTTGATTTTTGTTCACCTTTCGAAAATATAAAGTTTTCGTTGAGTGAGGTCGCGTCGCCCACGTTCTAACGAGCCGGTGAACAGCTGCGAGACACGGCGAATGAAAAGTTGGTTCCTTTCCCGCGTAGGACGACAGCAGGGCTTGGTAATGGCAACACGTGCAAACCCGAACCAATCAGATCGTCAATACAAAAATTTTCATCACCAGTAAAGAACGGAATTAAAGATTTCCGTGTTTAATCAGACAAGTAGTCACAGAGGGTATGCTGGATTCATTTTATCGCTTCTTCTGGTCTGAAATCACTACGTTCGAACTAGTGAACAAGGCAATGATTATCCTAAATCTTGAAGACTAACCAGAATCAATATCATCGTTTTATTTCTCAGAATGGCACAAGAAGCCTTCTCACGATTTTGGAATGCTTCGCGTTGAACACTTTCTGATAGATGTTTCTAATTGATAATTTGTTCTCTGTCGACCGTAGTAAGTACAAAACGTAAACGATGCATGGGAAATACGTTGCATTATTATGCCGAGCACGGTTCCCGTGAATGCATGACGGCGCGCGAGCAGGGCCCTGCATCTTTACCTGTCGACCTGTCCATTCTTTTCCTAAGCAGGTCCCCAAAAAGAACCTGTTTTAAGCACCGGTCAATGTATTTGCGTCTATTCTACCCTAGGGTCAGCCAAAAAGGGGAATGATCTCGTGCGAAATTTTTATCTTTGATGTTGACCAAGATATCCTCATTTAAATGGACAAACATTCGTGGTATTTCTGTCTCTTGGGACCAACCAGACTGGACTTTGGAATCTGATAACGACTAAAAGGAGATATCCTTACTGGTACAATATGTAAATGAAGGTGATGTTCTTTGAATCCTGTAATTACTATGCATATATTCGCTGATTAGAAATAAAGAAGTATACGAAATACATTACTGGATTGGTATCAACACTAGCGCCATTTTGTCAGCTCTGAAACCAGTGACTACATATCCAACAAGACTAAATATGAATTTGTGCCTCGTAAGCGAGCGCCATCTGCTGAAACATACGAATGCAGGAATCTTACTTGTCCAAACAACGTGGAGTTGCAGCTGCAGTTGCATCGAAAACTTTACCGACAATCCCTAGAGAAATGCCTAGACGCGAGTTTTCAAATTATGTTCTTATTTCTAAACAGAATGTAAACAAATTTGAGCGACGTGTTCAGAAGGTTCTAAAGAATATCGTCAAAAACTTATAAAATATTGAAATTGCTGTCTGCCAACGGTCAAGAAAATGGCAGATCGGACTCACCTGCATTGATTTATTCGTAATATAAACATTTCTGTGAATCGTATGTCCAAATAGGGACCAGATTGATATTCTTTGGGTCGGATCGAATAAAACGAGCACCCAAGGGATGATGTACAAGTCTCCAGGTAGAAGTAATTTGAAAACTACGATTTCGTTGATTGTTCACTCGCGAAAGACATCAACAAGGTAAAACAGACCAGAAATTTAGTTTCTCGTTCATTCTGTAGGGCGCAGTTCGTTCGTTTGATTAATAAACAATTGTAAAATTAAAAATAATAAATAATTTTTAATAGAATAATTAAACAAAATTTTGCAATATACCCACGCGGAAATGTAAAGAAATAAACAGTTTAAATAGATATAACAATAATTTGATTAATAAACAATTGTAAAATATAAAATAATAATTAAACAAATATTAACAAATATCAGATAGAAACAATTAAATCTGCGGAACCGGTGAAACGGAACGTCATGCTTGATTGCGCGCGCCGCGCGCCGGTGCGTGCGCGACCCGTACAGAGGTCAAATCTAATCAGTCTTATCGCGACCGCCAAAGGATACGGATGGATCTGTCAAACATATACCGGTACGGGTTGATACCATGGATATTCGTGCATGGATTTATCAGTGTATTACTACAAGTGTTACTGTGTTTGCCTGTAGTGTTTCCTATAGTGTTCCCCATGTGTTTTGGAATATTTATACGGATATATTAGTTCGTTTTATGGTGTGGAACCCCATGTACCTGCATGTGTTTTAATGTGTTTTATGGTGTGGTACCCCATGTACCTGCATGTGCTTTATTGTGTTTTATGGTGTGGTTCCCTATGTGCTTTGGCATATTTTTACGGATTTATTAGTGGGTTTTATGGAGTGGTACCCTATGTGTTTTGGCATATTTATACGGATTCATTAGTGGGTTTTATGGAGTAGTACCCTATGTGTGTTGGCATATTTATACGGATTTATTAGTGGGTTTTATGGAGTAGTACCGTATGTGTTTTAGTATATTTATACGAATTTATTAGTAGGCTTTATGGAGTGGTACCCTATATGTTTTGCTACAATTTTGCAAATATTTTATGGTGTTCTATGGTTTTGATCTTCATGTGTTTTGGGATGTATTTATTTGCATGTGTTTTACCGTATTTTATGATGTAGTTATTCCTATATAGTTTTGCATGCATATTTTTAAATTATAGTATGTATTAGCATATTAACTACAACAAATTGAGAGAAAACATATATCGTTCAAGAATCGTGATTTTTATGCTTCCAGATGAGTGCTTTGGCCAGTGGGGGTATCGTTTCTTTGACGAGCCAACAGTCGAGCTATGAATCAATCTAAGATGCGTGGCGAGTGCAGTGGTGCAAGTCAACGATCGGTGAGTCGCATGCTTTAAAGTTCCTCCGGTTCCAATCATGTCGTAGGACGAATGGTCCGTAGCGACACGGGAATTGGTTGTAATTTTTATTTTTTGAGCGAGCATAGTGACCCACGAATATCACTGTATTATTTTATACAATGATAATCGTGCAAATTGCTTTTTTGTGTATTTTATGCCTTAGCTTAGGATAGGGTTTTCTTGTACATATTTACATATATAGATTTCGAGTTTAAAAATGTAGAGAAGTCGGATGACCCTCCGACTTCACAACACACTTTCTTTTTTATATGTACAAGAATTTATTTCGCGATGAGCGGATTTCAATATCAAAGTAATAAGCATGATTACTATTAATTATTATAACTACTAACTTTGATAACGAAATCGCTCTTGAAATTGAAACGTTTTTCCAATTTTACTCGTGAAATTGGCATCAGTTTAGTATATGGGCTGGCCCCCAGGGGGGTTGGTATTTGCTCTTCAAGCATTGTATAAAGTTCCCCTTTCGTACTTGAAATTCATTCTGTCACTTCATCATCATTCGCACTTCAGCCTCACGAACTCTATCACATAATCATTTATCCACCCGCATACCCTTGTGTAGTGAAATATTACCCCGTTAGGATTTTCAAGTTATAGTAGTGTTGCGAAAAATTTTCAACGCGAGAATAAATATTACCCCGTTAGGATTTTCATGTTTAAGTAGTGTTGCGAAAAATTTCCGGCGCGAGAGTAAATATGACTATACACTGACTAGTATTCGGTGGGAATCCTTTTGGTTTTTATTTGATAAAATTAGTTACAAGGATTCCGCGGCATAAGACCGTGAACACCACCTCATGGGAGATAAAACCATGCATTACTAGGCCTTTTCAGGCACAGCCATAGAGTACGGAACATTTAAGTATGTTGCAACCCATACGCTAAGCTGTCTTAAAGTCCTTTTGCCTATACTATGGGCGTCCACCACTCGAACTCGTTGGATGCAACGTGTTCGATGGGTGGGTAGCGCTCTTAGCGAAGGGGTGCACCCTGCCTGGGCCTAGAGCCTTAAACAGGCGGGGTGGGTGGTATGTAGCGTCGGGCGTAAGTCCAGGGGGCCTAAGAACCTCCGTTGCCAGCTGATATTAGCAGTGGACAAATGTTTGGGTCATATTTTCTCAATTTTGCTTTTCAGTATTTGCTCTTCAAGCATAATTTAAAGCTCCCCTTCAGTCATGTTGCTAGATCAGGATTTTCTATTTTAATTAGTGTTGCGAAAAATTTCCAGCGCGAGAGTAACTATGACGATGCACTTACTAGTATTCAGTGGGAATCCTTTTGGTTTTTAAACTCAATGTTTTATTTAATTAATCAAATTAGTTACAAGGATTCCGCGGCATAAGACCGTGAACACCATCTCTGGGAGATATACCCATGCATTACTAGGCCTTTCAAGGTGCAGTTTAGGATGTGGCGCCCATCCATAGGTTCCATTTAATAAACTGCAGTCCTTTTGTCTATACTATGGGCGTCCGTCAATCTGACACGTTGGATGCAACGTGTTGGACGGGCGGGTAGCGCTCTTAGCGAAGGGGTGCACCCTGTTCTAGGCGGGGTGGGTGGTATGTAGCGTCGGGCGTAAGTCCAGGGGGCCCGAAAACCTCCGTTGCCAGCTGATATTAGAAGTGCACCATTTTTGCGTCATAGTTGCTCTATTTTGCTTTTCAGTATTTGCTCTTCAAGCATTATAGAAAGCTCTTCGTTCATACTTCAAATTCATTCTGTCACGTTCACGGTTCTCGACCCTAAACACTCATCATTCGCACTTCAGCCTCACGAACTCTATCACATAATCATTTATCCACCCGCATACCCTTGTGTAGTGAAATATTACCCCGTTAGGATTTTCAAGTTAAAGTAGTGTTGCGAAAAATTTTCAACGCGAGAGTAAATATTACCCCGTAAAGATTTTCAAGTTTATGTAGTGTTGCGAAAAATTTTCAATGCGAGAGTAAATGTTACCCCGTTAGAATTTTCAAGTTTAAGTAGTGTTGCGAAAAATTTTCAACGCGAGGGTAAATATTACCCTGTTAGAATTTTCAAGTTTAAGTAGTGTTGCGAAAAATTTCCGGCGCGAAAGTAAATATGACTATACACTGACTAGTATTCGGTGGGAATCCTTTTGGTTTTTATTTGATAAAATTAGTTACAAGGATTCCGCGGCATAAGACCGTGAACACCACCTCATGGGAGATAAAACCATGCATTACTAGGCCTTTTCAGGCACAGCCATAGAGTACGGAACATTTAAGTATGTTGCAACCCATACGCTAAGCTGTCTTAAAGTCCTTTTGCCTATACTATGGGCGTCCACCACTCGAACTCGTTGGATGCAACGTGTTCGATGGGTGGGTAGCGCTCTTAGCGAAGGGGTGCACCCTGCCTGGGCCTAGAGCCTTAAACAGGCGGGGTGGGTGGTATGTAGCGTCGGGCGTAAGTCCAGGGGGCCTAAGAACCTCCGTTGCCAGCTGATATTAGCAGTGGACGAATGTTTGGGTCATATTAGCTTAATTTTGCTTTTCAATATTTGCTGTTCAAGCATAATTTAAAGCTCCCCTTTAGTCATGTTGCTAGATCAGGATTTTCTATTTTAATTAGTGTTGCGAAAAATAACGCGAGAGTAAATATGACGATGCACTTACTAGTATTCAGTGGGAATCCTTTTGGTTTTTAAACTCAATGTTTTATTTAATTAATCAAATTAGTTACAAGGATTCCGCGGCATAAGACCGTGAACACCATCTCATGGGAGATAAAACCATGCATTACTAGGCCTTTCAAGGCGCAGTTTAGGATGTGGCGCACATCCATATGTTCCATTTAATAAACTGCAGTCCTTTTGCCTATACTAGGGGCGTCCGTCAATCTGACACGTTGGATGCAACGTGTTGGACGGGCGGGTAGCGCTCTTAGCGAAGGGGTGCATCCTTTCCTAGGCGGGGTGGGTGGTATGTAGCGTCGGGCGTAAGTCCAGGGGGCCCGAAAACCTCCGTTGCCAGCTGATATTAGAAGTGCACCGTTTTTGCGTCATAGTTGCTCTATTTTGCTTTTCAGTATTTGCTCTTCAAGCATTATAGAAAGCTCTTCGTTCATATTTCAAATTCATTTTGTCACGTTCACGGTTCTCGATCCTAAACACTCATCATTCATCAGTGTAGTGAAATATTAGCTCGTTAGATGTTTATGTACTAGTCATGTTTTTAGATCAGGATTTTCTATTTTAATTAGTGTTGCGAAAAATTTCCAACGCGAGAGTAAATATGACAATGCACTGACTAGTATTCGGTGGGAATCCTTTTGGTTTTTAAACTCAATCCAATATTTTATTTAATCAAATTAGTTACAAGGATTCCGCGGTATAAGACCGTGAAACACCATCTCATGGGAGATAAACCCATGCATTACTAGGCCTTTGCAGGCGCAGCTTTAGAATACGGAACATATGAAAATATGTTACCATATTCTAAACTGTAGTCCTTTTGTCTATACTATGGGCGTCCGTCAATCTGACACCGTTGGATGCAACGTGTTGGACGGGCGGGTAGCGCTCTTAGCGAAGGGGTGCATCCTGTCCTGGCGTTACGACGTCCAGGCGGGGTGGGTGGTATGTAGCGTCGGGCGAAAGTCCAGGGGGCCTAAGAACCTCCGTTGCCAGCTAATATTAGCAGTGCACCATTTTTGTGTCATAGTTGCTCAATTCTGCTTTTCTGTATTTGCTCTTCAAGCTTTATATTTGCAAAGTCGAGTCACATTTATTAAAAATAAAACCCCCTGGGGGGGCCAGCCCATATACTAAATCGGAGCCGTGAAATTTCGCCGATATTCTTACTTTTAATAAAGTGAGAATATCATCTTTAGTTTTTGCTAATCATACGTTTTAGCTTAGGCATTTCAGCACACATGAAGAAAACTGGTAGGTGAAAATAACTTTGGCCTTGTTCATTTTTATGCCCAAAGCTCATTCGGGTACTTAGATGTACTCGCGTGGGTGGAGGGCGGTGGACAAGGTTTAGTTTTAAGTGTACATTTTGGCGACTGACAAAAGTAGTGAACCAATAATGAACCACGATAGAAGTTCCACATGTGTGTGTGTGGTTAGGATGTGGGATTTGTATCGTTTATTAACAATCTTAACTTACTATAATATTACAAAATACTTATCAAGAATAAATTGAAAAATTTTTACATTAGATAATTCAATAGAATGCGAAAATGAAATGTATTACTTTAGCATAATGTTCACTATTATTTGTCAGTCGATTTCAGCAAAAAGGTATGATTTTATTAGAGTGTGAAAGTTGAATTGAACTCGGGTGTCGGAGGCGTCCCGGGACGTTCTCTCTAGGTGTAGGCATTTTTGCACCCGGGTGGTTGTATGAGAACCGTGGAGTGAATTTTTGTGAGAATGATTTTTGCTCTTTTTTAAATATAGCGATAGGCAGGCAGGTAATTTACTTCTGGTGTGATTGAGTTTAGTTTATAAGTAGGCAGGGCCAGAGCAAGCTTTCATGTTTCTCTTCGTATTCTCCTCTTATACGTGAGAAGCTTGTATCTGGGGTTGGGAAACCAAAAATCAAGAGAAAAGATGAAAATGCAATTTAATTAATTTATCAATTAATTAATTTAGCATTCTCTCTTGATTTTTTCAAGGCCAAGCCTTATTAGTTTGTAAGTCGTAGTCGTGGTACTAGACCCGATTACAAAAATGAAGTATTAAAGTGAAAGTGCAGTGAAGTGAAGTGAAGTGAAATTAAAAAGTGTTTTGTGCTTGGACATTTGCAAAAATTGTGCAGGTATGCGAGTAGCGATTCAAGGGATCGTTGCTCGTTTACGTGTTACGTTTTTACAAATGTCTGAGCAAACGTAAAATTTTCGCGAGTGATTTTTGTGAGGCAATTGCCGAAGAAAGAAGAGGCTATATGCTGAAGAGCCCCGGCAAAATTTGCCCAGAAGAGGGGAACTACTAATGGCTCTCCATCTTCGGATGGACAGTCATTCTGTCACTATGCTCGCTAATTTGTTTTTTCATTTTTTAGTTTTTTTTTGTATGATCCTTTTGCACATATCGTCGGGAACATAATAAATTCGAAATTTTACGAGTTCAACAGCCAGCTCGTTGAATGGTCAACTCGCGTTTTTATTTCCCCTATTTCCTTTTTCTTTATAACTTTATTGAAATAAATTATTCTTATCTTATTGATTTTGCACATAAATTATATCTTGTATTTTCGTTTTACATCTGCTTAAATTCTCATTTTATTGTATATTTCTGAGATTGCAATGGTTGTTATGTATTCTGTTTTCGGCTTTTACTATTTCAATTGTAATCGAAATTATGATGTTAATTATATTTTCTGTTTCAGCATTTTATTATTGAAATTTTTATTTAAATTCTAATCCTAATAATTATGTTTTCTATTACAGCATTTTATTGTTAAATTATTATTATTTTCTCAATTGTTTCTGATATTAGGATGTTAATTCTATTTTCTATTTCCAGATTGTATTGTTTAAATTTTTATTTTATGTTGTCTGTTTTGAATGGTTTCACGTTATTGTGTATCTAATCCTAATAATTATGTTTCCCGTTACAGCATTTTATTGTTAAATTATTATTATTTTCTCAATTGTTTCTGATATTAGGATGTTAATTTTATTTTCTATTTCCAGATTGTATTGTTTAAATTTTTATTTTATGTTGTCTGTTTTGAATGGTTTCACGTTATTGTGTATCTAATCCTAATAATTATGTTTTCCGTTACAGCATTTTATTGTTAAATTATTATTATTTTCTTAATTGTTTCTGATATTAGGATGTTAATTTTATTTTCTATTTCAAGATTGTATTGCTTAAATTTTTATTTTGTGTTGTCTGTTTTGAATGGTTTCACGTTCTTATGATTTTAGGGTGGGTCACTAACGTAGCCACCTCCACGTGGTGTGACCTGGTAATTGATATCGTTTTCTAAAGATAACTTTTAGAAAGCGATATCAAGCTAAGAGCTACTATAAAAAGATTTATATATTTTTTAAGTGGGAAACAATAGTTTAAATTCAGAAAAGTATTTTCGGGATTGCAATATTACCATATAGAACGTATAACTATAGTAATTTTATAGTTCCTGAAAAAGGAACTTGTATGATTTTTGACTAATTACAAATGATTAATTACCTCCTTTTCGAAGTCGGTTAAAAATAAAATAAAAAGAAAATCACAAAATATGGAATTTAGAAAGAACGAAGTTGTTTGATACGCAATGGTAGAAAGAAACCAACCCTGGCGAAGATATTTCAAGCAGAGACGTTGTACATTGGAAAGGCCATGACTTTATCCATGACTCTGGTCAGACGCCAGATCTCGCTCTTGTCCACAGAACACATAATTTCTGCATTTCATTTGATAGAAATTTGCTACGTTGACTAACAAATATTTTTCTTATAGCAATTTTCGAGCGGAATTCATTATTGAATGAAAGTAA